>NW_025956275.1:0-29976 GCF_023159225.1 Perognathus longimembris pacificus | reverse complement strand
ACGACATGAACATGCTGCGTAGGTAGCTGTTCATCAGTAAATATCTCCACTGAGATTAAGAAAAGCAGTAGCTTAATAAATTAAGTACTTCCTGGTATGGATACTGTACTGGTAACTCCCCAAAAGAATCTGGATTGTGGTGAGGGAACAGAGAAAAAAGCTCATTTAGGAACGACATGAACATGCTGCGTAGTTAGCTGTTTATCAGTAAATATCTCCACTGAGATTAAGAAAAGCAGGAGCTTAATAAATTAAGTACTTCCTGGTATGGTTACTGTACTGGTAACTCCCCAAAAGAATCTGGATTGTGGTGAGGGAACAGAGAAAAAAGCTCATTTAGGACCTGCACTTACGAAGGGGGTAGGCAGCTGTATATCAGGGAGTATCGATTATGAGAATAAAAACAGCTGGAGCTTGTTAAGGTAATTACACAGGGGAAAGGATAATGTACTGGGAACTCCTCAGAAGAATCTGATTTGTGGTGAGGGGAGAGAGATAAAAGCTCATTTAGGAACGACATGAACATGCTGCGTAGGTAGCTGTTTATCAGTAAATATCTCCACTGAGATTAAGAAAAGCAGTAGCTTAATAAATTAAGTACTTCCTGGTATGGTTACTGTACTGATAACTCCCCAAAAGAATCTGGATTGTGGTGAGGGAACAGAGAAAAAAGCTCATTTAGGACCTGCACTTACGAAGGGGGTAGGCAGCTGTATATCAGGGAGTATCGATTCTGAGAATAAAAACAGCTGGAGCTTGTTAAGGTAATTACACAGGGGAAAGGATAATGTACTGGGAACTCCTCAGAAGAATCTGATTTGTGGTGAGGGGAGAGAGATAAAAGCTCATTTAGGAACGACATGAACATGCTGCGTAGGTAGCTGTTTATCAGTAAATATCTCCACTGAGATTAAGAAAAGCAGTAGCTTAATAAATTAAGTACTTCCTGGTATGGTTACTGTACTGGTAACTCCCCAAAAGAATCTGGATTGTGGTGAGGGAACAGAGAAAAAAGCTCATTTAGGACCTGCACTTACGAAGGGGGTAGGCAGCTGTATATCAGGGAGTAAACCTTCTGAGAATAAAAACAGCTGGAGCTTGTTAAGGTAATTACACAGGGGAAAGGATAATGTACTGGGAACTCCTCAGAAGAATCTGATTTGTGGTGAGGGGAGAGAGATAAAAGCTCATTTAGGAACGACATGAACATGCTGCATACGTAGCTGTTTATCAGTATATATCTCCACTGAGATTAAGAAAAGCAGTAGCTTAATAAATTAAGTATTCCTGGTATGGATACTGTACTGGTAACTCCCCAAAAGAATCTGGATTGTGGTGAGGGAACAGAGAAAAAAGCTCATTTAGGAACGACTGTACATGCTGCGTAGTAGCTGTTTATCAGTAAATATCTCCACTGATATTAAGAAAAGCAGTAGCTTAATAATTAAGTAGGTATGGTTACTGTACTGGTAACTCCCAAAAGAATCTGGATTGTGGTGAGGGAACAGAGAAAAAGCTCATTTAGGACCTGCACTTACGAAGGCGTAGGCAGCTGTATATCAGGGAGTAAACATTCTGAGAATAAAAACAGCTGGAGCTTGTTAAGGTAAATACACAGGGGAAAGGATAATGTACTGGGAACTCCAGAAGAATCTGATTTGTGGTGAGGGAGAGAGATAAAAGCTCATTTAGGAACGACATGAACATGCTGCGTAGGTAGCTGTTTATCAGTAAATATCTCCACTGAGATTAAGAAAAGCAGTAGCTTAATAAATTAAGTACTTCCTGGTATGGTTACTGTACTGGTAACTCCCCAAAAGAATCTGGATTGTGGTGAGGGAACAGAGAAAAAAGCTCATTTAGGACCTGCACTTACGAAGGGGGTAGGCAGCTGTATATCAGGGAGTATCGATTCTGAGAATAAAAACAGCTGGAGCTTGTTAAGGTAATTACACAGGGGAAAGGATAATGTACTGGGAACTCCTCAGAAGAATCTGATTTGTGGTGAGGGGAGAGAGATAAAAGCTCATTTAGGAACGACATGAACATGCTGCGTAGGTAGCTGTTTATCAGTAAATATCTCCACTGAGATTAAGAAAAGCAGTAGCTTAATAAATTAAGTACTTCCTGGTATGGTTACTGTACTGGTAACTCCCCAAAAGAATCTGGATTGTGGTGAGGGAAAGAGCTCATTTAGGACCTGCACTTACGAAGGGGGTAGGCAGCTGTATATCAGGGAGTATCGATTCTGAGAATAAAAACAGCTGGAGCTTGTTAAGGTAATTACACAGGGGAAAGGATAATGTACTGGGAACTCCTCAGAAGAATCTGATTTGTGGTGAGGGGAGAGAGATAAAAGCTCATTTAGGAACGACATGAACATGCTGCGTAGGTAGCAGTTTATCAGTAAATATCTCCACTGAGATTAAGAAAAGCAGTAGCTTAATAAATTAAGTACTTCCTGGTATGGTTACTGTACTGGTAACTCCCCAAAAGAATCTGGATTGTGGTGAGGGAACAGAGAAAAAAGCTCATTTAGGACCTGCACTTACGAAGGGGGTAGGCAGCTGTATATCAGGGAGTATCGATTCTGAGAATAAAAACAGCTGGAGCTGTTAAGGTAATTACACAGGGGAAAGGATAATGTACTGGGAACTCCTCAGAAGAATCTGATTTGTGGTGAGGGGAGAGAGATAAAAGCTCATTTAGGAACGACATGAACATGCTGCGTAGGTAGCTGTTTATCAGTAAATACTCCACTGAGATTAAGAAAATCAGTAGCTTAATAAATTAAGTACTTCCTGGTATGGATACTGTACTGGTAACTCCCCAAAAGAATCTGGATTGTGGTGAGGGAACAGAGAAAAAAGCTCATTTAGGAACGCACTTACATGCTGCGGGTAGGCAGCTTTATATCAGTAAATATCTCCACTGAGATTAAGAACAGCTGGAGCTTCTTAAGGTAATTACACAGGTATGGTTACTGTACTGGTAACTCCCAAAGAATCTGGATTGTGGTGAGGGAGAGAGAAAAAGCTCATTTAGGACGACATGAACATGCTGCATACGTAGGCTGTATATCAGGGAGTATATCTCTGAGAATAAAAAAGCTGGAGCTTAATAAATTAAGTATTTCCTGGTAAAGGATAATGTACTGGTAACTCCCAGAAGAATCTGATTTGTGGTGAGGGAGAGAGATAAAAGCTCATTTAGGAACGACATGACATGCTGCGTAGGTAGCAGTTTATCAGTAAATATCTCCACTGAGATTAAGAAAAGCAGTAGCTTAATAAATTAAGTACTTCCTGGTATGGTTACTGTACTGGTAACTCCCCAAAAGAATCTGGATTGTGGTGAGGGAACAGAGAAAAAAGCTCATTTAGGACCTGCACTTACGAAGGGGTAGGCAGCTGTATATCAGGGAGTATCGATTCTGAGAATAAAAACAGCTGGAGCTTGTTAAGGTAATTACACAGGGGAAAGGATAATGTACTGGGAACTCCTCAGAAGAATCTGATTTGTGGTGAGGGGAGAGAGATAAAAGCTCATTTAGGAACGACATGAACATGCTGCGTAGGTAGCTGTTTATCAGTAAATATCTCCACTGAGATTAAGAAAAGCAGTAGCTTAATAAATTAAGTACTTCCTGGTATGGTTACTGTACTGGTAACTCCCCAAAAGAATCTGGATTGTGGTGAGGGAACAGAGAAAAAAGCTCATTTAGGACCTGCACTTACGAAGGGGGTAGGCAGCTGTATATCAGGGAGTATTGATTCTGAGAATAAAAACAGCTGGAGCTTGTTCAGGTAATTACACAGGGGAAAGGATAATGTACTGGGAACTCCTCAGAAGAATCTGATTTGTGGTGAGGGGAGAGAGATAAAAGCTCATTTAAGAACGACATGAACATGCTGCTAGGTAGCTGTTTATCAGTAAATATCTCCACTGAGATTAAGAAAAGCAGTAGCTTAATAAATTAAGTACTTCCTGGTATGGTTACTGTACTGGTAACTCCCCAAAAGAATCTGGATTGTGGTGAGGGAAAAGCTCATTTAGGACCTGCACTTACGAAGCGGGTAGGCAGCTGTATATCAGGGAGTATCGATTCTGAGAATAAAAACAGCTGGAGCTTGTTAAGGTAATTACACAGGGGAAAGGATAATGTACTGGGAACTCCTCAGAAGAATCTGATTTGTGGTGAGGGGAGAGAGATAAAAGCTCATTTAGGAACGACATGAACATGCTGCGTAGGTAGCAGTTTATCAGTAAATATCTCCACTGAGATTAAGAAAAGCAGTAGCTTACTAAATTAAGTACTTCCTAGTATGGTTACTGTACTGGTAACTCCCCAAAAGAATCTGGATTGTGGTGAGGGAACAGAGAAAAAAGCTCATTTAGGACCTGCACTTACGAAGGGGGTAGGTAGCTGTATATCAGGGAGTATCGATTCTGAGAATAAAAACAGCTGGAGCTTGTTAAGGTAATTACACAGGGGAAAGGATAATATACTAACTCCTCAGAAGAATCTGATTTGTGGTGAGGGAGAGAGATAAAAGCTCATTTAGGAACGACATGAACATGCTGCGTAGGTAGCTGTTTATCAGTAAATATCTCCACTGAGATTAAGAAAAGCAGTAGCTTAATAAATTAAGTACTTCCTGGTATGGATACTGTACTGGTAACTCCCCAAAAGAATCTGGATTGTGGTGAGGGAACAGAGAAAAAAGCTCATTTAGGAACGACATGAACATGCTGCGTAGTAGCTGTTTATCAGTAAATATCTCCACTGAGATTAAGAAAAGCAGGAGCTTAATAAATTAAGTACTTCCTGGTATGGTTACTGTACTGGTAACTCCCCAAAAGAATCTGGATTGTGGTGAGGGAACAGAGAAAAAAGCTCATTTAGGACCTGCACTTACGAAGGGGGTAGGCAGCTGTATATCAGGGAGTATCGATTCTGAGAATAAAAACAGCTGGAGCTTGTTAAGGTAATTACACAGGGGAAAGGATAATGTACTGGGAACTCCTCAGAAGAATCTGATTTGTGGTGAGGGGAGAGAGATAAAAGCTCATTTAGGAACGACATGAACATGCTGCGTAGATAGCTGTTTATCAGTAAATATCTCCACTGAGATTAAGAAAAGCAGGAGCTTAATAAATTAAGTACTTCCTGGTATGGTTACTGTACTGGTAACTCCCCAAAAGAATCTGGATTGTGGTGAGGGAACAGAGAAAAGAGCTCATTTAGGACCTGCACTTACGAAGGGAGTAGGCAGCTGTATATCAGGGAGTATCGATTCTGAGAATAAAAACAGCTGGAGCTTGTTAAGGTAATTACACAGGGGAAAAGATAATGTACTGGGAACTCCTCTGAAGAATCTGATTTGTGGTGAGGGGAGAGAGATAAAAGCTCATTTAGGAACGACATGAACATGCTGCGTAGGTAGCTGTTCATCAGTAAATATCTCCACTGAGATTAAGAAAAGCAGTAGCTTAATAAATTAAGTACTTCCTGGTATGGATACTGTACTGGTAACTCCCCAAAAGAATCTGGATTGTGGTGAGGGAACAGAGAAAAAAGCTCATTTAGGAACGACATGAACATGCTGCGTAGTTAGCTGTTTATCAGTAAATATCTCCACTGAGATTAAGAAAAGCAGGAGCTTAATAAATTAAGTACTTCCTGGTATGGTTACTGTACTGGTAACTCCCCAAAAGAATCTGGATTGTGGTGAGGGAACAGAGAAAAAAGCTCATTTAGGACCTGCACTTACGAAGGGGGTAGGCAGCTGTATATCAGGGAGTATCGATTATGAGAATAAAAACAGCTGGAGCTTGTTAAGGTAATTACACAGGGGAAAGGATAATGTACTGGGAACTCCTCAGAAGAATCTGATTTGTGGTGAGGGGAGAGAGATAAAAGCTCATTTAGGAACGACATGAACATGCTGCGTAGGTAGCTGTTTATCAGTAAATATCTCCACTGAGATTAAGAAAAGCAGTAGCTTAATAAATTAAGTACTTCCTGGTATGGTTACTGTACTGGTAACTCCCCAAAAGAATCTGGATTGTGGTGAGGGAACAGAGAAAAAAGCTCATTTAGGACCTGCACTTACGAAGGGGGTAGGCAGCTGTATATCAGGGAGTATCGATTCTGAGAATAAAAACAGCTGGAGCTTGTTAAGGTAATTACACAGGGGAAAGGATAATGTACTGGGAACTCCTCAGAAGAATCTGATTTGTGGTGAGGGGAGAGAGATAAAAGCTCATTTAGGAACGACATGAACATGCTGCGTAGGTAGCTGTTTATCAGTAAATATCTCCACTGAGATTAAGAAAAGCAGTAGCTTAATAAATTAAGTACTTCCTGGTATGGTTACTGTACTGGTAACTCCCCAAAAGAATCTGGATTGTGGTGAGGGAACAGAGAAAAAAGCTCATTTAGGACCTGTTACGAAGGGTAGGCAGCTGTATATCAGGGAGTAAATTCTGAGAATAAAAACAGCTGGAGCTTGTTAAGGTAATTACACAGGTAAAGGATAATGTACTGGGAACTCCTCAGAAGAATCTGATTTGTGGTGAGGGGAGAGAGATAAAAGCTCATTTAGGAACGACATGAACATGCTGCGTAGGTAGCTGTTTATCAGTAAATATCTCCACTGAGATTAAGAAAAGCTGTAGCTTAATAAATTAAGTACTTCCTGGTATGGATACTGTACTGGTAACTCCCCAAAAGAATCTGGATTGTGGTGAGGGAACAGAGAAAAAGCTCATTTAGGAACCTGCATTACATGCTGCGTAGGTAGCTGTTTATCAGTAAATATCTCCACTGAGATTAAGAAAAGCAGTAGCTTAATAAATTAAGTACTTCCTGGTATGGTTACTGTACTGGTAACTCCCCAAAAGAATCTGGATTGTGGTGAGGGAACAGAGAAAAAAGCTCATTTAGGACCTGCACTTACGTAGGCAGCTGTATATCAGGGAGTATATCTCTGAGAATAAAAACAGCTGGAGCTTGTTAAGGTAATTACACAGGGGAAAGGATAATGTACTGGGAACTCCTCAGAAGAATCTGATTTGTGGTGAGGGGAGAGAGATAAAAGCTCATTTAGGAACGACATGAACATGCTGCGTAGGTAGCTGTTTATCAGTAAATATCTCCACTGAGATTAAGAAAAGCAGTAGCTTAATAAATTAAGTACTTCCTGGTATGGTTACTGTACTGGTAACTCCCAAAAGAATCTGGATTGTGGTGAGGGAACAGAGAAAAAAGCTCATTTAGGACCTGCACTTACGAAGGGGGTAGGCAGCTGTATATCAGGGAGTAAACGATTCTGAGAATAAAAACAGCTGGAGCTTGTTAAGGTAATTACACAGGGGAAAGGATAATGTACTGGGAACTCCTCAGAAGAATCTGATTTGTGGTGAGGGGAGAGAGATAAAAGCTCATTTAGGAACGACATGAACATGCTGCGTAGGTAGCTGTTTATCAGTAAATATCTCCACTGAGATTAAGAAAAGCAGTAGCTTAATAAATTAAGTACTTCCTGGTATGGTTACTGTACTGGTAACTCCCCAAAAGAATCTGGATTGTGGTGAGGGAACAGAGAAAAAAGCTCATTTAGGACCTGCACTTACGAAGGGGGTAGGCAGCTGTATATCAGGGAGTATCGATTCTGAGAATAAAAACAGCTGGAGCTTGTTAAGGTAATTACACAGGGGAAAGGATAATGTACTGGGAACTCCTCAGAAGAATCTGATTTGTGGTGAGGGGAGAGAGATAAAAGCTCATTTAGGAACGACATGAACATGCTGCGTAGGTAGCTGTTTATCAGTAAATATCTCCACTGAGATTAAGAAAAGCAGTAGCTTAATAAATTAAGTACTTCCTGGTATGGTTACTGTACTGGTAACTCCCCAAAAGAATCTGGATTGTGGTGAGGGAACAGAGAAAAAAGCTCATTTAGGACCTGCACTTACGAAGGGGGTAGGCAGCTGTATATCAGGGAGTATCGATTCTGAGAATAAAAACAGCTGGAGCTTGTTAAGGTAATTACACAGGGGAAAGGATAATGTACTGGGAACTCCTCAGAAGAATCTGATTTGTGGTGAGGGGAGAGAGATAAAAGCTCATTTAGGAACGACATGAACATGCTGCGTAGGTAGCAGTTTATCAGTAAATATCTCCACTGAGATTAAGAAAAGCAGTAGCTTAATAAATTAAGTACTTCCTGGTATGGTTACTGTACTGGTAACTCCCCAAAAGAATCTGGATTGTGGTGAGGGAACAGAGAAAAAAGCTCATTTAGGACCTGCACTTACGAAGGGGGTAGGCAGCTGTTATCAGGGAGTATCGATTCTGAGAATAAAAACAGCTGGAGCTTGTTAAGGTAATTACACAGGGGAAAGGATAATGTACTGGGAACTCCTCAGAAGAATCTGATTGTGGTGAGGGGAGAGAGATAAAAGCTCATTTAGGAACGACATGAACATGCTGCGTAGGTAGCTGTTTATCAGTAAATACATCCACTGAGATTAAGAAAAGCAGTAGCTTAATAAATTAAGTACTTCCTGGTATGGTTACTGTACTGGTAACTCCCCAAAAGAATCTGGATTGTGGTGAGGGAACAGAGAAAAAAGCTCATTTAGGAACCTGCACTTACGAAGGGTAGGTAGCTGTTATATCAGTAAATATTCTGAGAATTAAGAAAAGCAGCTGGAGCTTAATTAAGGTAATTACACAGGGGATGGTAATGTACTGGGAACTCCTCAGAAGAATCTGATTTGTGGTGAGGGAAGAGATAAAAGCTCATTTAGGACCTGAACACTGCATACGTAGCTGTATATCAGTAGTATATCTCTGAGATTAAAAAAGCAGGAGCTTAATAAATTAAGTAATTACCTGGTAAAGGATAATGTACTGGGAACTCCTCAGAAGAATCTGATTGTGGTGAGGGGAGAGAGATAAAAGCTCATTTAGGAACGACATGACATGCTGCGTAGGTAGCTGTTTATCAGTAAATATCTCCACTGAGATTAAGAAAAGCAGTAGCTTAATAAATTAAGTACTTCCTGGTAAGGTTACTGTACTGGTAACTCCCAAAAGAATCTGGATTGTGGTGAGGGAACAGAGAAAAAAGCTCATTTAGGACCTGCACTTACGAAGGGCGTAGGCAGCTGTATATCAGGGAGTAAATTCTGAGAATAAAAACAGCTGGAGCTTGTTAAGGTAATTACACAGGGGAAAGGATAATGTACTGGGAACTCCTCAGAAGAATCTGATTTGTGGTGAGGGGAGAGAGATAAAAGCTCATTTAGGAACGACATGAACATGCTGCTAGGTAGCTGTTTATCAGTAAATATCTCCACTGAGATTAAGAAAAGCAGGAGCTTAATAAATTAAGTACTTCCTGGTATGGTTACTGTACTGGTAACTCCCCAAAAGAATCTGGATTGTGGTGAGGGAAAGAGCTCATTTAGGACCTGCACTTACGAAGCGGGTAGGCAGCTGTATATCAGGGAGTATCGATTCTGAGAAAAAAACAGCTGGAGCTTGTTAAGGTAATTACACAGGGGAAAGGATAATATACTGGGAACTCCTCAGAAGAATCTGATTTGTGGTGAGGGGAGAGAGATAAAAGCTCATTTAGGAACGACATGAACATGCTGCGTAGGTAGCTGTTTATCAGTAAATATCTCCACTGAGATTAAGAAAAGCAGGAGCTTAATAAATTAAGTACTTCCTGGTATGGATACTGTACTGGTAACTCCCCAAAAGAATCTGGATTGTGGTGAGGGAACAGAGAAAAAAGCTCATTTAGGAACGACATGAACATGCTGCGTAGGTTAGCTGTTTATCAGTAAATATCTCCACTGAGATTAAGAAAAGCAGGAGCTTAATAAATTAAGTACTTCCTGGTATGGTTACTGTACTGGTAACTCCCCAAAGAATCTGGATTGTGGTGAGGGAACAGAGAAAAAAGCTCATTTAGGAACCTGCACTTACGAAGGGGGTAGGCAGCTGTTATCAGTAGTATCGATTCTGAGATTAAGAAACAGCTGGAGCTTAATAAATTAAGTAATTCCTGGTATGGATACTGTACTGGTAACTCCCAAAAGAATCTGGATTTGTGGTGAGGGAACAGAGAAAAAAGCTCATTTAGGAACGACATGAACATGCTGCGTAGATAGCTGTTTATCAGTAAATATCTCCACTGAGATTAAAAAAGCAGGAGCTTAATAAATTAAGTACTTCCTGGTATGGTTACTGTACTGGTAACTCCCCAAAAGAATCTGGATTGTGGTGAGGGAACAGAGAAAAAGCTCATTTAGGACCTGCACTTACGAAGGGTAGGCAGCTGTATATCAGGAAGTATCGATTCTGAGAATAAAAACAGCTGGAGCTTGTTAAGGTAATTACACAGGGGAAAGGATAATGTACTGGGAACTCCTCAGAAGAATCTGATTTGTGGTGAGGGGAGAGAGATAAAAGCTCATTTAGGAACGACATGAACATGCTGCGTAGGTAGCTGTTATCAGTAAATATCTCCACTGAGATTAAGAAAAGCAGGAGCTTAATAAATTAAGTACTTCCTGGTATGGATACTGTACTGGTAACTCCCCAAAGAATCTGGATTGTGGTGAGGGAACAGAGAAAAAAGCTCATTTAGGAACGACATGAACATGCTGCGTAGTAGCTGTTTATCAGTAAATATCTCCACTGAGATTAAGAAAAGCAGGAGCTTAATAAATTAAGTACTTCCTGGTATGGTTACTGTACTGGTAACTCCCAAAAGAATCTGGATTGTGGTGAGGGAACAGAGAAAAAAGCTCATTTAGGACCTGCACTTACGAAGGGGGTAGGCAGCTGTATATCAGGGAGTATCTTACTGAGAATAAAAACAGCTGGAGCTTGTTAAGGTAATTACACAGGGGAAAGGATAATGTACTGGGAACTCCTCAGAAGAATCTGATTTGTGGTGAGGGGAGAGAGATAAAAGCTCATTTAGGAACGACATGAACATGCTGCGTAGGTAGCTGTTTATCAGTAAATATCTCCACTGAGATTAAGAAAAGCAGGAGCTTAATAAATTAAGTACTTCCTGGTATGGTTACTGTACTGGTAACTCCCCAAAAGAATCTGGATTGTGGTGAGGGAACAGAGAAAAAAGCTCATTTAGGACCTGCACTTACGAAGGGGGTAGGCAGCTGTATATCAGGGAGTATCGATTCTGAGAATAAAAACAGCTGGAGCTTGTTAAGGTAATTACACAGGGGAAAGGATAATGTACTGGGAACTCCTCAGAAGAATCTGATTTGTGGTGAGGGGAGAGAGATAAAAGCTCATTTAGGAACGACATGAACATGCTGCGTAGGTAGCTGTTTATCAGTAAATATCTCCACTGAGATTAAGAAAAGCAGTAGCTTAATAAATTAAGTACTTCCTGGTATGGTTACTGTACTGGTAACTCCCCAAAAGAATCTGGATTGTGGTGAGGGAACAGAGAAAAAAGCTCATTTAGGACCTGCCTTACGAAGGGTAGGCAGCTGTATATCAGGGAGTAAATTCTGAGAATAAAAACAGCTGGAGCTTGTTAAGGTAATTACACAGGGGAAAGGATAATGTACTGGGAACTCCTCAGAAGAATCTGATTTGTGGTGAGGGGAGAGAGATAAAAGCTCATTTAGGAACGACATGAACATGCTGCGTAGGTAGCTGTTTATCAGTAAATATCTCCACTGAGATTAAGAAAAGCAGTAGCTTAATAAATTAAGTACTTCCTGGTATGGTTACTGTACTGGTAACTCCCCAAAAGAATCTGGATTGTGGTGAGGGAACAGAGAAAAAAGCTCATTTAGGACCTGCACTTACGAAGGGGGTAGGCAGCTGTATATCAGGGAGTATCTTCTGAGAATAAAAACAGCTGGAGCTTGTTAAGGTAATTACACAGGGGAAAGGATAATGTACTGGGAACTCCTCAGAAGAATCTGATTTGTGGTGAGGGGAGAGAGATAAAAGCTCATTTAGGAACGACATGAACATGCTGCGTAGGTAGCTGTTTATCAGTAAATATCTCCACTGAGATTAAAAAAGCAGGAGCTTAATAAATTAAGTACTTCCTGGTATGGTTACTGTACTGGTAACTCCCCAAAAGAATCTGGATTGTGGTGAGGGAACAGAGAAAAAAGCTCATTTAGGAACGACATGAACATGCTGCGTAGGTAGCTGTTTATCAGTAAATATCTCCACTGAGATTAAGAAAAGCAGTAGCTTAATAAATTAAGTACTTCCTGGTATGGTTACTGTACTGGTAACTCCCCAAAAGAATCTGATTGTGGTGAGGGAACAGAGAAAAAAGCTCATTTAGGACCTGCACTTACGAAGGGGGTAGGCAGCTGTATATCAGGGAGTATCGATTCTGAGAATAAAAACAGCTGGAGCTTGTTAAGGTAATTACACAGGGGAAAGGATAATGTACTGGGAACTCCTCAGAAGAATCTGATTTGTGGTGAGGGGAGAGAGATAAAAGCTCATTTAGGAACGACATGAACATGCTGCGTAGGTAGCTGTTTATCAGTAAATATCTCCACTGAGATTAAGAAAAGCAGTAGCTTAATAAATTAAGTACTTCCTGGTATGGTTACTGTACTGGTAACTCCCCAAAGAATCTGGATTGTGGTGAGGGAACAGAGAAAAAAGCTCATTTAGGACCTGCACTTACGAAGGGGGTAGGCAGCTGTATATCAGGGAGTATCGATTCTGAGAATAAAAACAGCTGGAGCTTGTTAAGGTAATTACACAGGGGAAAGGATAATGTACTGGGAACTCCTCAGAAGAATCTGATTTGTGGTGAGGGGAGAGAGATAAAAGCTCATTTAGGAACGACATGAACATGCTGCGTAGGTAGCTGTTTATCAGTAAATATCTCCACTGAGATTAAGAAAAGCAGTAGCTTAATAAATTAAGTACTTCCTGGTATGGTTACTGTACTGGTAACTCCCCAAAAGAATCTGGATTGTGGTGAGGGAACAGAGAAAAAAGCTCATTTAGGACCTGCACTTACGAAGGGGGTAGGCAGCTGTATATCAGGGAGTAATTCTGAGAATAAAAACAGCTGGAGCTTGTTAAGGTAATTACACAGGGGAAAGGATAATGTACTGGGAACTCCTCAGAAGAATCTGATTTGTGGTGAGGGGAGAGAGATAAAAGCTCATTTAGGAACGACATGAACATGCTGCGTAGGTAGCTGTTTATCAGTAAATATCTCCACTGAGATTAAGAAAAGCAGTAGCTTAATAAATTAAGTACTTCCTGGTATGGTTACTGTACTGGTAACTCCCCAAAAGAATCTGGATTGTGGTGAGGGAACAGAGAAAAAAGCTCATTTAGGACCTGCACTTACGAAGGGGGTAGGCAGCTGTATATCAGGGAGTATCGATTCTGAGAATAAAAACAGCTAGGAGCTTGTTAAGGTAATTACACAGGGGAAAGGATAATGTACTGGGAACTCCTCAGAAGAATCTGATTTGTGGTGAGGGGAGAGAGATAAAAGCTCATTTAGGAACGACATGAAATGCTGCGTAGGTAGCTGTTTATCAGTAAATATCTCCACTGAGATTAAGAAAAGCAGTAGCTTAATAAATTAAGTACTTCCTGGTATGGTTACTGTACTGGTAACTCCCCAAAAGAATCTGGATTGTGGTGAGGGAACAGAGAAAAAAGCTCATTTAGGACCTGCACTTACGAAGGGGGTAGGCAGCTGTATATCAGGGAGTATCGATTCTGAGAATAAAAACAGCTGGAGCTTGTTAAGGTAATTACACAGGGGAAAGGATAATGTACTGGGAACTCCTCAGAAGAATCTGATTTGTGGTGAGGGGAGAGAGATAAAAGCTCATTTAGGAACGACATGAACATGCTGCGTAGGTAGCTGTTTATCAGTAAATATCTCCACTGAGATTAAGAAAAGCAGGAGCTTAATAAATTAAGTACTTCCTGGTATGGTTACTGTACTGGTAACTCCCCAAAAGAATCTGGATTGTGGTGAGGGAACAGAGAAAAAAGCTCATTTAGGACCTGCACTTACGAAGGGGTAGGCAGCTGTATATCAGGGAGTATCGATTCTGAGAATAAAAACAGCTGGAGCTTGTTAAGGTAATTACACAGGGGAAAGGATAATGTACTGGGAACTCCTCAGAAGAATCTGATTTGTGGTGAGGGGAGAGAGATAAAAGCTCATTTAGGAACGACATGAACATGCTGCGTAGGAGCTGTTTATCAGTAAATATCTCCACTGAGATTAAGAAAAGCAGGAGCTTAATAAATTAAGTACTTCCTGGTATGGTTACTGTACTGGTAACTCCCCAAAAGAATCTGGATTGTGGTGAGGGAACAGAGAAAAAAGCTCATTTAGGACCTGCACTTACGAAGGGGGTAGGCAGCTGTTATCAGGGAGTATCGATTCTGAGAATAAAAACAGCTGGAGCTTGTTAAGGTAATTACACAGGGGAAAGGATAATGTACTGGGAACTCCTCAGAAGAATCTGATTGTGGTGAGGGGAGAGAGATAAAAGCTCATTTAGGAACGACATGAACATGCTGCGTAAGGTAGCTGTTTATCAGTAAATATCTCCACTGAGATTAAGAAAAGCAGTAGCTTAATAAATTAAGTACTTCCTGGTATGGTTACTGTACTGGTAACTCCCCAAAAGAATCTGGATTGTGGTGAGGGAACAGAGAAAAAAGCTCATTTAGGACCTGCACTTACGAAGGGGGTAGGCAGCTGTATATCAGGGAGTATCGATTCTGAGAATAAAAACAGCTGGAGCTTGTTAAGGTAATTACACAGGGGAAAGGATAATGTACTGGGAACTCCTCAGAAGAATCTGATTTGTGGTGAGGGGAGAGAGATAAAAGCTCATTTAGGAACGACATGAACATGCTGCGTAGGTAGCTGTTTATCAGTAAATATCTCCACTGAGATTAAGAAAAGCAGTAGCTTAATAAATTAAGTACTTCCTGGTATGGTTACTGTACTGGTAACTCCCCAAAAGAATCTGGATTGTGGTGAGGGAACAGAGAAAAAAGCTCATTTAGGACCTGCACTTACGAAGGGTAGGCAGCTGTATATCAGGGAGTATCGATTCTGAGAATAAAAACAGCTGGAGCTTGTTAAGGTAATTACACAGGGGAAAGGATAATGTACTGGGAACTCCTCAGAAGAATCTGATTTGTGGTGAGGGGAGAGAGATAAAAGCTCATTTAGGAACGACATGAACATGCTGCGTAGGTAGCTGTTTATCAGTAAATATCTCCACTGAGATTAAGAAAAGCAGGAGCTTAATAAATTAAGTACTTCCTGGTATGGTTACTGTACTGGTAACTCCCCAAAAGAATCTGGATTGTGGTGAGGGAACAGAGAAAAAAGCTCATTTAGGACCTGCACTTACGAAGGGGGTAGGCAGCTGTATATCAGGGAGTATCGATTCTGAGAATAAAAACAGCTGGAGCTTGTTAAGGTAATTACACAGGGGAAAGGATAATGTACTGGGAACTCCTCAGAAGAATCTGATTTGTGGTGAGGGGAGAGAGATAAAAGCTCATTTAGGAACGACATGAACATGCTGCGTAGATAGCTGTTTATCAGTAAATATCTCCACTGAGATTAAGAAAAGCAGGAGCTTAATAAATTAAGTACTTCCTGGTATGGTTACTGTACTGGTAACTCCCCAAAAGAATCTGGATTGTGGTGAGGGAACAGAGAAAAAAGCTCATTTAGGACCTGCACTTACGAAGGGTAGGCAGCTGTATATCAGGGAGTATCGATTCTGAGAATAAAAACAGCTGGAGCTTGTTAAGGTAATTACACAGGGGAAAGGATAATGTACTGGGAACTCCTCAGAAGAATCTGATTTGTGGTGAGGGGAGAGAGATAAAAGCTCATTTAGGAACGACATGAACATGCTGCGTAGGTAGCTGTTTATCAGTAAATATCTCCACTGAGATTAAGAAAAGCAGTAGCTTAATAAATTAAGTACTTCCTGGTATGGTTACTGTACTGGTAACTCCCCAAAAGAATCTGGATTGTGGTGAGGGAACAGAGAAAAAAGCTCATTTAGGACCTGCACTTACGAAGGGGGTAGGCAGCTGTATATCAGGGAGTATCGATTCTGAGAATAAAAACAGCTGGAGCTTGTTAAGTAATTACACAGGGGAAAGGATAATGTACTGGGAACTCCTCAGAAGAATCTGATTGTGGTGAGGGGAGAGAGATAAAAGCTCATTTAGGAACGACACGAACATGCTGCGTAGGCATAGCTGTTTCAGTAAATATCTCCACTGAGATTAAGAAAAGCAGGAGCTTGTTAAATAAGTACTTCCTGGTATGGTTACTGTACTGGTAACTCCCCAAAAGAATCTGGATTGTGGTGAGGGAACAGAGAAAAAAGCTCATTTAGGACCTGCACTTACGAAGGGGGTAGGCAGCTGTATATCAGGGAGTATCTTCTGAGAATAAAAACAGCTGGAGCTTGTTAAGGTAATTACACAGGGGAAAGGATAATGTACTGGGAACTCCTCAGAAGAATCTGATTTGTGGTGAGGGGAGAGAGATAAAAGCTCATTTAGGAACGACATGAACATGCTGCGTAGGCATAGCTGTTTATCAGTAAATATCTCCACTGAGATTAAGAAAAGCAGGAGCTTGTTAAATTAAGTACTTCCTGGTATGGATACTGTACTGGTAACTCCCCAAAAGAATCTGGATTGTGGTGAGGGGAACAGAGAAAAAAGCTCATTTAGGACCTGCACTTACGAAGGGTAGGCAGCTGTATATCAGGGAGTATCTTCTGAGATAAAAACAGCTGGAGCTTGTTAAGGTAATTACACAGGGGAAAGGATAATGTACTGGGAACTCCTCAGAAGAATCTGATTTGTGGTGAGGGGAGAGAGATAAAAGCTCATTTAGGAACGACATGAACATGCTGCGTAGGTAGCTGTTTATCAGTAAATATCTCCACTGAGATTAAGAAAAGCAGGAGCTTAATAAATTAAGTACTGCCTGGTATGGTTACTGTACTGGTAACTCCCCAAAGAATCTGGATTGTGGTGAGGGAACAGAGAAAAAAGCTCATTTAGGACCTGCACTTACGAAGGGGGTAGGCAGCTGTATATCAGGGAGTATCTTCTGAGAATAAAAACAGCTGGAGCTTGTTAAGGTAATTACACAGGGGAAAGGATAATGTACTGGGAACTCCTCAGAAGAATCTGATTTGTGGTGAGGGGAGAGAGATAAAAGCTCATTTAGGAACGACATGAACATGCTGCGTAGATAGCTGTTTATCAGTAAATATCTCCACTGAGATTAAAAAAGCAGGAGCTTAATAAATTAAGTACTTCCTGGTATGGTTACTGTACTGGTAACTCCCCAAAAGAATCTGGATTGTGGTGAGGGAACAGAGAAAAAGCTCATTTAGGACCTGCACTTACGAAGGGGGTAGGCAGCTGTATATCAGGGAGTATCTTCTGAGAATAAAAACAGCTGGAGCTTGTTAAGGTAATTACACAGGGGAAAGGATAATGTACTGGGAACTCCTCAGAAGAATCTGATTTGTGGTGAGGGGAGAGAGATAAAAGCTCATTTAGGAACGACATGAACATGCTGCGTAGTAGCTGTTTATCAGTAAATATCTCCACTGAGATTAAGAAAAGCAGGAGCTTAATAAATTAAGTACTTCCTGGTATGGTTACTGTACTGGTAACTCCCCAAAAGAATCTGGATTGTGGTGAGGGAACAGAGAAAAAAGCTCATTTAGGACCTGCACTTACGAAGGGGGTAGGCAGCTGTATATCAGGGAGTATCGATTCTGAGAATAAAAACAGCTGGAGCTTGTTAAGGTAATTACACAGGGGAAAGGATAATGTACTGGGAACTCCTCAGAAGAATCTGATTTGTGGTGAGGGGAGAGAGATAAAAGCTCATTTAGGAACGACATGAACATGCTGCGTAGGTAGCTGTTTATCAGTAAATATCTCCACTGAGATTAAGAAAAGCAGTAGCTTAATAAATTAAGTACTTCCTGGTATGGTTACTGTACTGGTAACTCCCCAAAAGAATCTGGATTGTGGTGAGGGAACAGAGAAAAAAGCTCATTTAGGACCTGCACTTACGAAGGGGGTAGGCAGCTGTATATCAGGGAGTATCGATTCTGAGAATAAAAACAGCTGGAGCTTGTTAAGGTAATTACACAGGGGAAAGGATAATGTACTGGGAACTCCTCAGAAGAATCTGATTTGTGGTGAGGGGAGAGAGATAAAAGCTCATTTAGGAACGACATGAACATGCTGCGTAGGTAGCTGTTTATCAGTAAATATCTCCACTGAGATTAAGAAAAGCAGTAGCTTAATAAATTAAGTACTTCCTGGTATGGTTACTGTACTGGTAACTCCCCAAAAGAATCTGGATTGTGGTGAGGGAACAGAGAAAAAAGCTCATTTAGGACCTGCACTTACGAAGGGGGTAGGCAGCTGTATATCAGGGAGTATCTTCTGAGAATAAAAACAGCTGGAGCTTGTTAAGGTAATTACACAGGGGACAGGATAATGTACTGGGAACTCCTCAGAAGAATCTGATTTGTGGTGAGGGGAGAGAGATAAAAGCTCATTTAGGAACGACATGAACATGCTGCGTAGCTAGCTGTTTATCAGTAAATATCTCACTGAGATTAAGAAAAGCAGTAGCTTAATAAATTAAGTACTTCCTGGTATGGTTACTGTACTGGTAACTCCCCAAAAGAATCTGGATTGTGTGAGGGAACAGAGAAAAAAGCTCATTTAGGACCTGCACTTACGAAGGGGGTAGGCAGCTGTATATCAGGGAGTAAATTCTGAGAATAAAAACAGCTGGAGCTTGTTAAGGTAATTACAGAGGGGAAAGGATAATGTACTGGGAACTCCTCAGAAGAATCTGATTTGTGGTGAGGGGAGAGAGATAAAAGCTCATTTAGGAACGACATGAACATGCTGCGTAGGTAGCTGTTTATCAGTAAATATCTCCACTGAGATTAAGAAAAGCTGTAGCTTAATAAATTAAGTACTTCCTGGTATGGTTACTGTACTGGTAACTCCCCAAAAGAATCTGGATTGTGGTGAGGGAGCAGAGAAAAAGCTCATTTAGGACCTGCACTTACAAGGGGTAGGCAGCTGTATATCAGGGAGTAAATTCTGAGAATAAAAACAGCTGGAGCTTGGTAAGGTAATTACACAGGTGAAAGGATAATGTACTGGGAACTCCTCAGAAGAATCTGATTGTGGTGAGGGGAGAGAGATAAAAGCTCATTTAGGAACGACATGAACATGCTGCGTAGGTAGCTGTTTATCAGTAAATATCTCCACTGAGATTAAGAAAAGCAGTAGCTTAATAAATTAAGTACTTCCTGGTATGGATACTGTACTGGTAACTCCCCAAAAGAATCTGGATTGTGGTGAGGGAACAGAGAAAAAAGCTCATTTAGGACCTGCACTTACGAAGGGGGTAGCAGCTGTATATCAGGGAGTAAACCTTCTGAGAATAAAAACATCTGGAGCTTGTTAAGGTAATTACACAGAGGGAAAGGATAATGTACTGGAACTCCTCAGAAGAATCTGATTTGTGGTGAGGGGAGAGAGATCAAAGCTCATTTAGGAACGACATGAACATGCTGCATAGGTACCTGTTTATCAGTAAATATCTCCACTGAGGTTAAGAAAAGCAGTAGCTTAATAAATTAAGTACTTCCTGGTATGGTTACTGTACTGGTAACTCCCCAAAAGAATCTGGATTGTGGTGAGGGAACAGAGAAAAAAGCTCATTTAGGACCTGCACTTACGAAGGGGATAGGCAGCTGTATATCAGGGAGTAATCATTCTGAGAATAAAAACAGCTGGAGCTTGTTAAGGTAATTACACAGGGGAAAGGATAATGTACTGGGAACTCCTCAGAAGAATCTGATTTGTGGTGACGGGAGAGAGATAAAAGCTCATTTAGGACCGACATGAACATACTGCGTAGGTAGCTGTTTATCAGTAAATATCTCCACTGAGATTAAGAAAAGCAGTAGCTTAATAAATTAAGTACTTCCTGGTATGGTTACTGTACTGGTAACTCCCCAAAAGAATCTGGATTGTGGTGAGGGAACAGAGAAAAAACTCATTTAGGACCTGCACTTACGAATGGGGTAGGCATTTGTATATCAGGTAGTAAACCTTCTGAGAATAAAAACAGCTGGGGCTAGTTAAGGTAATTACACACGGGAAAGGATAATGTACTGGGAACTCCTCAGAAGAATCTGATTTGTGATGAGGGGAGAGAGATAAAAGCTCATTTAGGAAGGACATGAACATGCTGCTTACGTAGCTGTTTATCAGTAAGTATCTCCACTGAGATTAAGAAAAGCAGTAGCTTAATAAATTAAGTACTTCCTGGTATGGTTACTGTACTGGTAACTCCCCAAAAGAATCTGGATTGTGGTGAGGGAACAGAGAAAAAAGCTCATTTATGAGCTGCACTTACGAAGGGGGTAGGCAGCTGTATATCAGGGAGTATCGATTCTGAGAATAAAAACAGCTGGAGCTTGTTAAGGTAATTACACAGGGGAAAGGATAATGTACTGGGAACTCCCCAAAAGAATCTGGATTGTGGTGAGGGAACAGAGAAAAAAGCTCATTTAGGAACGACATGAACATGCTGCGTAGGTAGCTGTTTATCAGTAAATATCTCCACTGAGATTAAGAAAAGCAGTAGCTTAATAAATTAAGTACTTCCTGGTATGGTTACTGTACTGGTAACTCCCCAAAAGAATCTGGATTGTGGTGAGGGAACAGAGAAAAAAGCTCAGTTAGGAACTGCACTTACGAAGGGCGTAGGCTGCTGTATATCAGGGAGTAAACCTTGTGAGAATAAAAACAGCTGGAGCTTGTTAAGGTAATTTCACAGGGGAAAGGATAATGTACTGGGAACTCCTCAGAAGAATCTGATTTGTGGTGAGGGGAGAGAGATAAAAGCTCATTTAAGAACGACATGAAAATGCTGCGTAGGTAGCTGTTTATCAGTAAATATCTCCACTGAGATTAAGAAAAGCAGTAGGTTGGGGCTGGGGATATAGCCTAGTGGCAAGAGTGCCTGCCTCGGATACACGAGGCCCTAGGTCCGATTCCCCAGCACCACATATACAGAAAACGGCCAGAAACGGCGCTGTGGCTCAAGTGGCAGAGTGCTAGCCTTGAGCGGGAAGAAGCCAGGGACAGTGCTCAGGCCCTGAGTCCAAGGCCCAGGACTGGCCAAAAAACAAACAAACAAACAAAAAAAAAGAAAACCAGTAGCTTAATAAATTAAGTACTTCCTGGTATGGTTACTGTACTGGTAACTCCCCAAAAGAATCTGGATTGTGGTGAGGGAACAGAGAAAAAAGCTCAGTTAGGACCTGCACTTACGAAGGGGGTAGGCAGCTGTATATCAGGGAGTAAACCTTCTGAGAATAAAAACAGCTGGAGCTTGTTAAGGTAATTACACAGGGGAAAGGATAATGTACGTGGAACTCCTCAGAAGAATCTGATTTGTGGTGAGGGAAGAGAGAAAAAAGCTCATTTAGGAACGACATGAACATGCTGCGTAGGTAGCTGTTTATCAGTAAATATCTCCACTGAGATTAAGAAAAGCAGTAGCTTAATAAATTAAGTACTTCCTGGTATGGTTACTGTACTGGTAACTCCCCAAAAGAATCTGGATTGTGGTGAGGGAACAGAGAAAAAAGCTCAGTTAGGACCTGCACTTACGAAGGGCGTAGGCAGGTGTATATCAGGGAGTAAACCTTCTGAGAATAAAAACAGCTGGAGCTTTTTAAGGTAATTACACAGGGGAAAGGATAATGTACTGGGAACTCCTCAGAAGAATCTGATTTGTGGTGAGGGGTGAGAGATAAAAGCTCATTTATGAACGACATGAACATGCTGCGTAGGTATCTGTTTATCAGTAAATATCTCCACTGAGATTAAGAAAAGCAGTAGCTTGGGGCTGTGGATATAGCCTAGTGGCAAGAGTGCCTGCCTCGGATACACGAGGCCCTAGGTTCGATTCCCCAGCACCACATATACAGAAAACGGCCAGAAGCGGAGCTGTGGCTCAAGTGGCAGAGTGCTAGCCTTGAGCGTGAAGAAGCCAGGGACAGTGCTCAGGCCCTGAGTCCAAGGCCCAGGACTGGCCAAAAAACAAACAAACAGAAAAAAAAAAAGAGAAGCAGTAGCTTAATAAATTAAGTACTTCCTGGTATGGGTACTGTACTGGTAACTCTCCCAAAGAATCTGGATTGTGGTGAGGGAACAGAGAAAAAAGCTCATTTAGGACCTGCACTTACGAAGGGGGTAGGCAGCTGTATATCAGGGAGTAAACCTTCTGAGAATAAAAACAGCTGGAGCTTGTTAAGGTAATTACACAGGGGAAAGGATAATGTACGGGGAACTCCTCAGAAGAATCTGATTTGTGGTGAGGGGAGAGAGATAAAAGCTCATTTAGGAACGACATGAACATGCTGCGTAGGTAGCTGTTTATCAGTAAATATCTCCACTGAGTTTAAGAAAAGCAGTAGCTTAATAAATTAAGTACTTCCTGGTATGGTTACTGTACTGGTAACTCCCCAAAAGAATCTGGATTGTGGTGAGGGAACAGAGAAAAAAGCTCAGTTAGGAACTGCACTTACAAAGGGCGTAGGCTGCTGTATATCAGGGAGTAAACCTTGTGAGAATAAAAACAGCTGGAGCTTGTTAAGGTAATTTCACAGGGGAAAGGATAATGTACTGGGAACTCCTCAGAAGAATCTGATTTGTGGTGAGGGGAGAGAGATAAAAGCTCATTTAAGAACGACATGAACTTGCTGCGTAGGTAGCTGTTTATCAGTAAATATCTCCACTGAGATTAAGAAAAGCAGTAGCTTGGGGCTGGGGATATAGCCTAGTGGCAAGAGTGCCTGCCTCGGATACACGAGGCCCTAAGTTCGATTCCCCAGCACCACATATACAGAAAACGGCCAGAAGCGGCGCTGTGGCTCAAGTGGCACAGTGCTAGCCTTGAGCGTGAAGAAGCCAGGGACAGTGCTCAGGCCCTGAGTCCAAGGCCCAGGACTGGCCAAAAAACAAACAAACAAACAAAAAAAAAAGAAAACCAGTAGCTTAATAAATTAAGTACTTCCTGGTATGGTTACTGTACTGTTAACTCCCCAAAAGAATCTGGATTGTGGTGAGGGAACAGAGAAAAAAGCTCAGTTAGGACCTGCACTTACGAAGGGCGTAGGCAGCTGTATATCAGGGAGTAAACCTTCTGAGAATAAAAACAGCTGGAGCTTGTTAAGGTAATTACACAGGGGAAAGGATAATGTACTGGGAACTCCTCAGAAGAATCTGATTTGTGGTGAGTGGAGAGAGATAAAAGCTCATTTAGGAACGACATGAACATGCTGCGTAGGTATCTGTTTATCAGTAAATATCTCCACTGAGATAAAGAAAAGCAGAGCTTGGGGCTGGGGATATAGCCTAGTGGCAAGAGTGCCTGCCTCGGATACACGAGGACCTAGGTTCGATTCCCCAGCACCACATATACAGAAAACGGCCAGAAGCAGAGCTGTGGCTCAAGTGGCAGAGTGCTAGCCTTGAGCGGGAAGAAGCCAGGGACAGTGCTCAGGCCCGGAGTCCAAGGCCCAGGACTGGCCAAAAAACAAACAAAAAGAAAAAAAAAAAAGAAAAGCAGTAGCTTAATAAATTAAGTACTTCCTGGTATGGTTACTGTACTGGTAACTCCCCAAAAGAATCTGGATTGTGGTGAGGGAACAGAGAAAAAAGCTCAGTTAGGACCTACACTTACGAAGGGCGTAGGCTGCTGTATATCAGGGAGTAAACCTTCTGAGAATAAAAACAGCTGGAGCTTGTTAAGGTAATTTCACAGGGGAAAGGATAATGTACTGGGAACTCCCCAGAAGAATCTGATTTGTGGTGAGGGGAGAGAGATAAAAGCTCATTTAGGAACGACATGAACATGCTGCGTATGTAGCTGTTTATCAGTAAATATCTCCACTGAGATTAAGAAAAGCAGTAGCTTAATAAATTAAGTACTTCCTGGTATGGTTACTCTACTGGTAACTCCCCAAAAGAATCTGGATTGTGGTGAGGGAACAGAGAAAAAAGCTCATTTAGGACCTGCACTTACGAAGGGGGTAGGCAGCTGTATATCAGGGAGTAAACCTTCTGAGAATAAAAACCGCTGGAGCTTGTTAAGGTAATTACACAGGGGAAAGGATAATGTACTGGGATCTCCTCAGAAGAATCTGATTTGTGGTGAGGGGAGAGAGATAAAAGCTCATTTAGGAACGACATGAACATGCTGCGTAGGTAGCTGTTTATCAGTAAATATCTCCACTGAGATTAAGAAAAGCAGTAGCTTAATAAATTAAGTACTTCTTGGTATGGTTACTGTACTGATAACTCCCCAAAAGAATCTAGATTGTGGTGAGGGAACAGAGAAAAAAGCTCATTTGTGACCTGCACTTACGAAGGGGGTAGGAAGCTGTATATCATGGAGTAAACCTTCTGAGAATAAAAACAGCTGGAGCTTTTTAAGGTAATTACACAGGGGAAAGGATAATGTACTGGGAACTCCTCAGAAGAATCTGATTTGTGGTGAGGTGAGAGAGATAAAAGCTCATTTAGGAACGACATGAACATGCTGCGTAAGTAGCTGTTTATCAGTAAATATCTCAACAGAGATTAAGAAAAGCAGTAGCTTAATAAATTAAGTACTTCCTGGTATGGTTACTCTACTGGTAACTCCCCAAAAGAATCTGGATTGTGGTGAGGGAACAGAGAAAAAAGCTCATTTAGGACCTGCACTGTCCAAGGGGGTAGGCAGCTGTATATCAGGGAGTAAACCTTCTGAGAATAAAAACAGCTGGAGCTTGTTAAGGTAATTACACGGGGGAAAGGATAATGTACTGGGAACTCCTCAGAAGAATCTGAATTGTAGTGAGGGGAGAGAGATAAAAGCTCATTTAGGAACGAAATGAACATGCTGCGTAGGTAGCTGTTTATCAGTAAATATCTCCACTGAGATTAAGAAAAGCAGTAGCTTAATAAATTAAGTACTTCCTGGTATGGTTATTGTACTGGTAACTCCCCAAAAGAATCTGGATTGTGGTGAGGGAACAGAGAAAAAAGCTCATTTAGGAACGACATGAACATACTGTGTACATAGCTGTTTATCAGTAAATATCTCCACTGAGATTAATAAAAGCAGTAGCTTAATAAATTCAGAACTTCCTGGTATGGTTACTGTACTGGTAACTCCCCAAAAGAGTCTGGATTGTGCTGAGGGAACAGAGAAAAAATCTCATTTAGTCCCTGCACTTACGAAGGGGGTAGGCAGCTGTATATCAGGGAGTAAACCTGCTGAGAATAAAAACAGCTGGAGCTTGTTAAGGTAATTACACTAGGAAAGGATAATGTACTGGGAACTCCTCAGAAGAATCTGATTTGTGGTGAGGGGAGAGAGATAAAAGCTCATTTAGGAACGACATGAACATGCTGCGTAGGTATCTGTTTATCAGTAAATATCTCCACTGAGATATAGAAAAGCAGTAGCTTGGGGCTGGGGATATAGCCTAGTGGCAAGAGTGCCTGCCTCGGATACACGAGGCCCTAGGTTCGATTCCCCAGCCCCACATATACAGAAAACGGCCAGAAGCGGAGCTGTGGCTCAAGTGGCAGAGTGCTAGCCTTGAGCGGGGAGAAGCCAGGGACAGTGCTCAGGCCCTGAGTCCAAGGCCCAGGACTGGCCAAAAAACAAACAAACAGGAAAAAAAAAAGAAAAGCAGTAGCTTAATAAATTAAGTACTTCCTGGTATGGTTACTGTACTGGTAACTCCCCAAAAGAATCTGGATTGTGGTGAGGGAACAGAGAAAAAAGCTCATTTAGGACCTGCACTTACGAAGGGGGTAGGCAGCTGTATATAAGGGAGTAAACCTTCTGAGAATAAAAACAGCTGGAGCTTGTTAAGGTAATTACACAGGGGCAAGGATAATGTACTGGGAACTCCTCAGATGAATCTGAGTTGTGGTGAGGGGAGAGAGATAAAAGCTCATTTAGGAACGACATGAACATGTTGCGTAGGTAGCTGTTTTTCAGTAAATATCTCCACTGAGATTAAGAAAAGCAGTAGCTTAATAAATTAAGTACTTCCTGGTATGGTTACTGTACTGGTAACTCCCCAAAAGAATCTGGTTTGTGGTGAGGGAACAGAGAAAAAAGCTCTTTTAGGACTTGCACTTACGAAGGGGGTAGGCACCTGTATATCAGGGAGTAAACCTTCTGAGAATAAAAACAGCTGGAGCTTGTTAAGGTAATTACACAGGGGAAACGATAATGTACTGGGAACTCCTCAGAAGAATCTGATTTGAGGTGAGGGGAGAGAGATAAAAGCTCATTTAGGAACGACATGAACATGCTGCGTACGTAGCTGTTTATCAGTAAATATCTCCACTGAGATTAAGAAAAGCAGTAGCTTAATAAATTAAGTACTTCCTGGAATGGTTACTGTACTGGTAACTCCCCAATAGAATCTGGGTTGTGGTGAGGGAACAGAGAAAAAAGCTCATTTAGTACCTGCACTTACCAAGGGGGTAGGCAGCAGTATATCAGGGAGTAGACATTCTGAGAATAAAAACAGCTGGAGCTTGTTAAGGTAATTACACAGGGGACAGGATAATGTACTGGGAACTCCTCAGAAGAATCTGATTTGTGGTGAGGGGAGAGAGATAAAAGCTCATTTAGGAACGACATGAACATGCTGCGTACTTAGTTGTTTATCAGTAAATATTTACACTGAGATTAAGAAAAGCAGTAGCTTAATAAATTAAGTACTTCCTGGTATGGTTACTGTACTGGTAACTCCCCAAAAGAATCTGGATTGTAGTGAGGGAACAGAGAAAAAAGCTCATTTTGGACCTGCACTTACGAAGGGGGTAGGCAGCTGTATATCAGGGAGTAAACCTTCTGAGAATAAAAACAGCTGGAGCTTGTTAAGGTAATTACAGAGGGGAAAGGATAATGTACTGGGAACTCCTCAGAAGAATCTGATTTGTGGTGAGGGGAGAGAGATAAAAGCTCATTTAGGAACGACATGAACATGCTGCGTAGGTAGCTGTTTATCAGTAAATATCTCCACTGAGATTAAGAAAAGCTGTAGCTTAATAAATTAAGTACTTCCTGGTATGGTTACTGTACTGGTAACTCCCAAAAGAATCTGGATTGTGGTGAGGGAGCAGAGAAATAAGCTCATTTAGGACCTGCACTTACAAAGGGGTAGGCAGCTGTATATCAGGGAGTAAACCTTCTGAGAATAAAAACAGCTGGAGTTGGTAAGGTAATTACACAGGTGAAAGGATAATGTACTGGGAACTCCTCAGAAGAATCTGATATGTGGTGAGGGGAGAGAGATAAAAGCTCATTTAGGAATGACATGAACATGCTGCGTAGGTAGCTGTTTATCAGTAAATATCTCCACTGAGATTAAGAAAAGCAGTAGCTTAATAAATTAAGTACTTCCTGGTATGGATACTGTTCTGGTAACTCCCCAAAAGAATCTGGATTGTGGTGAGGGAACAGAGAAAAAAGCTCATTTAGGACCTGCACTTACGAAGGGGGTAGCCAGCTGTATATCAGGGAGTAAACCTTCTGAGAATAAAAACATCTGGAGCTTGTTAAGGTAATTACACAGAGGAAAGGATAATGTACTGGAAACTCCTCAGAAGAATCTGATTTGTGTTGAGGGGAGAGAGATCAAAGCTCATTTAGGAACGACATGAACATGCTGCATAGGTACCTGTTTATCAGTAAATATCTCCACTGAGGTTAAGAAAAGCAGTAGCTTAATAAATTAAGTACTTCCTGGTATGGTTACTGTACTGGTAACTCCCCAAAAGAATCTGGATTGTGGTGAGGGAACAGAGAAAAAAGCTCATTTAGGACCTGCACTTACGAAGGGGATAGGCAGCTGTATATCAGGGAGTAATCATTCTGAGAATAAAAACAGCTGGAGCTTGGTAAGGTAATTACACAGGGAAAGGATAATGTACTGGGAACTCCTCAGAAGAATCTGATTTGTGGTGACGGGAGAGAGATAAAAGCTCATTTAGGACCGACATGAACATACTGCGTAGGTAGCTGTTTATCAGTAAATATCTCCACTGAGATTAAGAAAAGCAGTAGCTTAATAAATTAAGTACTTCCTGGTATGGTTACTGTACTGGTAACTCCCCAAAAGAATCTGGATTGTGGTGAGGGAACAGAGAAAAAACTCATTTAGGACCTGCACTTACGAATGGGGTAGGCATTTGTATATCAGGTAGTAAACCTTCTGAGAATAAAAACAGCTGGGGCTAGTTAAGGTAATTACACACGGGAAAGGATAATGTACTGGGAACTCCTCAGAAGAATCTGATTTGTGATGAGGGGAGAGAGATAAAAGCTCATTTAGGAAGGACATGAACATGCTGCTTACGTAGCTGTTTATCAGTAAGTATCTCCACTGAGATTAAGAAAAGCAGTAGCTTAATAAATTAAGTACTTCCTGGTATGGTTACTGTACTGGTAACTCCCCAAAAGAATCTGGATTGTGGTGAGGGAACAGAGAAAAAAGCTCATTTAGGACCTGCACTTACGAAGGGGGTAGGCAGCTGTATATCAGGGAGTAAACCTTCTGAGAATAAAAACAGCTGGAGCTTGTTAAGGTAATTACACAGGGAAAGGATAATGTACTGGGAACTCTCAGAAGAATCTGATTTCTGGTGAGGGGAGAGAGATAACAGCTCATTTAGGAACGACATGAACATGCTGCATACGTAGCTGTTTATCAGTAAATATCTCCACTGAGATTAAGAAAAGCAGTAGCTTAATAAATTAAGTACTTTTGGTATGGATACTGTACTGGTAACTCCCCAAAAGAATCTGGATTGTGGTGAGGGAACAGAGAAAAAAGCTCATTTAGGAACGACATGAACATGCTGCGTAGGTAGCTGTTTATCAGTAAATATCTCCACTGAGATTAAGAAAAGCAGTAGCTTAATAAATTAAGTACTTCCTGGTATGGTTACTGTACTGGTAACTCCCCAAAAGAATCTGGATTGTGGTGAGGGAACAGAGAAAAAAGCTCAGTTAGGACCTGCACTTACGAAGGGCGTAGGCAGCTGTATATCAGGGAGTAAACCTTCTGAGAATAAAAACAGCTTGAGCTTGTTTGGTAATTACACAGGGGAAAGGATAATGTACTGGGAACTCCTCAGAAGAATCTGATTTGTGGTGAGGGAGAGAGATAAAAGCTCATTTAGGAACGACATGAACATGCTGCGTAGGTATCTGTTTATCAGTAAATATCTCCACTGAGATTTAGAAAAGCAGTAGCTTGGGGCTGGGGATATAGCCTAGTGGCAAGAGTGCCTGCCTCGGATACACGAGGCCCTAGGTTCGATTCCCCAGCCCCACATATACAGAAAACGGCCAGAAGCGGAGCTGTGGCTCAAGTGGCAGAGTGCTAGCCTTGAGCGGGGAGAAGCCAGGGACAGTGCTCAGGCCCTGAGTCCAAGGCCCAGGACTGGCCAAAAAACAAACAAACAGAAAAAAAAAAGAAAAGCAGTAGCTTAATAAATTAAGTACTTCCTGGTATGGTTACTGTACTGGTAACTCCCCAAAAGAATCTGGATTGTGGTGAGGGAACAGAGAAAAAAGCTCATTTAGGACCTGCACTTACGAAGGGGGTAGGCAGCTGTATATCAGGGAGTAAACCTTCTGAGAATAAAAACAGCTGGAGCTTGTTAAGGTAATTACACAGGGGAAAGGATAATGTACGGGGAACTCCTCAGAAGAATCTGATTTGTGGTGAGGGGTGAGAGATAAAAGCTCATTT
>NW_025956274.1:0-31711 GCF_023159225.1 Perognathus longimembris pacificus | reverse complement strand
ATCAGTAAATATCTCCACTGAGATTAAGAAAAGCAGTAGCTTAATAAATTAAGTACTTCCTGGTATGGTTACTGTACTGGTAACTCCCCAAAAGAATCTGGATTGTGGTGAGGGAACAGAGAAAAAAGCTCATTTGGGACCTGCACTTACGAAGGGTGTAGGCAGCTGTATATCAGGGAGTAAACCTTCTGAGAATAAAAACAGCTGTAGCTTGTTAAGGTAATTACACAGGGGAAAGGATAATGTACTGGGAACTCCTCACAAGAATCTGATTTTTGGTGAGGGGAGAGAGATAAAAGCTCATTTAGGAACGACATGAACATCATGCATAGGTAGCTGTTTATCAGTAAATATCTCCGCTGAGATTAAGAAAAGCAGTAGCTTAATAAATTAAGTACTTCCTGGTATGGTTACTGTACTGGTAACTCCCCAAAAGAATCTGGATTGTGGTGAGGGAACAGAGAAAAAAGCTCATTTAGGACCTGCACTTACGAAGGGGGTAGGCAGCTGTATATCAGGGAGTAAACATTCTGAGAATAAAAACAGCTGGAGCTTGTTAAGGTAATTACACAGTGGAAAGGATAATGTACTGGGAACTCCTCAGAAGAATCTGATTTGTGATGAGGGGAGAGAGATGAAGGCTCATTTAGCAACGGCATGAACATGCTGCGTAGGTAGCAGTTTATCAGTAAATATCTCCACTGAGATTAAGAAAAGAAGTAGCTTAATAAATTAAGTACTTCCTGGTATGGTTACTGTACTGGTACCTCCCAAAAGAATCTGGATTGTGGTTAGGGAACAGAGAAAAAAGCTCATTTACGACCTGCCATTACGAAGGGTGTAGGCAGCTGTATATCAGTGAGTATCGCTTCTGAGAATAAAAACAGCTGGAGCTTGATAAGGTAATTACACAGGGGAAAGGATAATGTACTGGGAACTCCTCAGAAGAATCTGATTTGTGATGAGGGGAGAGAGATAAAAGCTCATTTAGGAACGACATGAACATTCTGCGTAGGTAGCTGTTTATCAGTAAATATCTCCACTGAGATTAAGAAAAGCAGTAGCTTAATAAATTAAGTACTTCCTGGTATGGATACTCTACTGGTAACTCCCCAAAAAATCTGGATTGTGGTGAGGGAACAGAGAAAATAGCTCATTTAGGAACGACATGAACATGCTGCGTAGGTAGCTGTTTATCAGTAAATATCTCCACTGAGATTAAGAAAAGCAGTAGCTTAATAAATTAAGTACTTCCTGGTATGGTTACTGTACTGGTAACTCCCCAAAAGAATCTGGATTGTGGTGAGGGAACAGAGAAAAAAGCTCATTTAGGACCTGCACTTAAGAAGAGGGTAGGCAGCTGTATATCAGGGAGTAAACCTTCTGAGAATAAACACAGCAGGAGCTTGTTAAGGTAATTACACAGGGGAAAGGATAATATACTGGGAACTCCTCAGAAGAATCTGATTTGTGGTGAGAGGAGAAAGATAAAAGCGCATTTAGGAACGACATGAACATGCTGCGTAGGTAGCTGTTTATCAGTAAATATCTCCACTGAGATTAAGAAAAGCAGTAGCTTAATAAATTAAGTACTTACTGGTATGGTTACTCTAAGGGAACCTCCCCAATAGAATCTGGATTGTGGTGAGGGAACAGAGAAAAAAGCTCATTTAGGACCTGCACTTACGAAGGGGGTAGGCAGCTGTATATCAGGGAGTAAACCTTCTGAGAATAAAAACAGCTGGAGATTGTTAAGGTAATTACAAGGGGAAAGGATAATGTACTGGGAACTCCTCAGATGAATCTGATTTGTGGTCAGGGGAGAGAGATAAAAGCTCATTTAGGAACGACATGAACATGCTGCGTAGGTAGCTGTTTATCAGTAGATATCACCACTGATATTAAGAAAAGCAGTAGCTTAATAAATTAAGTACTTCCTGGTATTGTTACTCTACTGGTAACTCCCAAAAGAATCTGGATTGTGGTGAAGGAACAGAGAAAAAAGCTCATTTATGACCTGCACTTACGAAGGGGGTAGGCAGCTGTATATCAGGGAGTAAACCTTCTGAGAATAAAAACAGCTGGAGCTTGTTAATTAAATACACAGGGGAAAGGATAATGTACTGGGAACGCCTCAGAAGAATCTGATTTGTGGTGAGGGGAAAGAGATAAAAGCTCATTTAGGAACGACATGAACATGCTGCGTAGGTAGCTGTTTATCAGTAAATATCTCCACTGAGATTAAGATAAGCAGTAGCTTAATAAATTAAGTACTTCCTGGTATGGTTACTGTACTGGTAACTCCCCAAAAGAATCTGGATTGTGGTGAGGGAACAGAGAAAAAAGCTCATTAAGACCTGCACTTACGAAGGGGATAGGCCGTAGTATATCAGGGAGTAAACCTTCTGAGAATAAAAACAGCTCGAGCTTGTTAAGGTAATTACACAGGGGAAAGGATATTGTACTGGGAACTCCTCAGAAGAATCTGATTTGTGGTTAGGGGAGAGAGATAAAAGCTCATTTAGGAACGACATGAACATGCTGCGTAGGTAGCTGTTTATCAGTAAATATCTCCACTGAGATTAAGAAAAGCAGTAGCTTAATAAATTAAGTACTTCCTGGTATGGTTACTGTACTGGTAACTCCCCAAAAGAATCTGGATTGTGGTGAGGGAACAGAGAAAAAAATCTCACTTAGGACCTGCACTTACGAAGGGATTAGACAGCTGTATAGCAGGGAGTAAACCTTCTGAGAATAAAAACAGCTGGACCTTGTTAAGGTAATTACACAGGGGAAAGGATAATGTACTGGGAACTCCTCAGAAGAATCTGATTTGTGGTGAGGGGAGAGAGATAAAAGCTCATTTGGGAACGACATGAACATGCTGCGTACGTAGCTGTTTATCAGTAAATATCTCCATTGAGATTAAGCAAAGCAGTACCTTAATAAATTAAGTACTTCCTGGTATGGTTACTGTACTGGAAACTCCCCAAAAGAATCTGGATTGTGGTGAGGTAACAGAGAAAAAAGCTCATTTAGGACCTGCACTTACGAAGGGGGTAGGCAGCTGTATATCAGGGAGTAAACCTAATGAGAATAAAAACAGCTGGAGCTTGTTAAGGTAATTACACAGGGGAAAGGATAATGTACTGGGAACTCCTCAGAAGAATCTGATTTGTGGTGAGGGGAGAGATATAAATGTTCATTTAGGAACGACATGAACATGCTGCGTAGGTAGCTGTTTATCAGTAAATATCTCCACTGAGATTAAGGAAAGCAGTAGCTTAATAAATTAAGTACTTCCTGGTATGGTTACTGTACTGGTAACTCCCAAAAGAATCTGGATTGTGGTGAGGGAACAGAGAAAAAAGCTCATTTAAGACCTGCAATTACGAAGGGGGTAGGCAGCTGTATATCAGGGAGTAAACCTTCAGAGAATAAAAACAGCTGGAGCTTGTTAAGGTAATTACACAGGGGAAAGGATGATGTACTGGGAACTCCTCAGAAGAATCTGATTTGTAGTGAGGGGAGCGAGATAAATGCTGATTTAGGAACGACATGAACATGCTGCGTAGGTGGCTGTTTATCAGTAAATATCTCCACTGAGATTAAGAAAAGCAGTAGCTTAATAAATTAAGTACTTCCTGGTATGGTTACTGTACTGGTAACTCCCCAAAAGAATCTGGATTGTGGTGAGGGAACAGAGAAAAAAGCTCATTTAAGACCTGCACTTACGAAGGGGGTAGGCAGCTGTATATCAGGGAGTAAACCTTCTGAGAATAAAAACAGCTGGAGCTTGTTAAGGTAATTACAGAGGGGAAAGGATAATATACTGGGAACACCTCAGAAGAATCTGATTTGTGGTGACGGAAGAGAGATAAAAGCTCATTTAGGAACGACATGAACATGCTGGGTAGGTAGCTGTTTATCAGTAAATATCTCCACTGAGATTAAGAAAAGTAGTAGCTTAATAAATTAAGTACTTCCAGGTATGGTTACTGTACTGGTAACTCACCAAAGAATCTGGATTGTGGTGAGGGAACAGAGAAAAAAGCTCATTTAAGACCTGCACTTACGAAGTGGGTAGGCAGCAGTATATCAGGGAGTAAACCCTTCTGAGAATAAAAACAGCTGGACCTTGTTAAGGTAATTACACAGGGAAAGGATAATGTACTGGGAATTCCTCAGAAGAATCTGATTTGTGGTGAGGGGAGAGAGATAAAAGCTCATTTAGGAACGACATGAACATGCTGCGTACGTAGCTGTTTATCAGTAAATATCTCCACTGAGATTAAGAAAAGCAGTAGCTTAATAAATTAAGTACTTCCTGGTATGGTTACTGTACTGGAAACTCCCCAAAAGAATCTGGATTGTGGTGAGGTAACAGAGAAAAAAGCTCATTTAGGACCTGCACCTACGAAGGGGGTAAGCAGCTGTATATCAGGGAGTAAACCTTCTGAGAATAAATACAGCTGGAGCTTGTTAAGGTAATTACACAGGGAAAAGGATAATGTACTGGGAACTCCTCAGAAGAATCTGATTTCTGGTGAGGGGAGAGAGACAAAAGCTCATATAGGAACGACATGAACATGCTGCATAATTAGCTGTTTATCAGTAAATATCTCCACTGAGATTAAGAAAAGCAGTAGCTTAATAAATTAATTACTTCCTGGTTTGGTTACTGTACAGGTAACTCCCCAATAGAATCTGGATTGTGGTGAGGGAACAGAGAAAAAAGCTCATTTAGGACCTGCACTTACGAAGGGGGTAGGCAGCTGTATATCAGGGAGTAAACCTTCTGAGAATAAACACAGCAGGAGCTTGTTAAGGTAATTACACAGGGGAAAGGATAATATACTGGGAACTCCTCAGAAGAATCTGATTTGTGGTGAGAGGAGAAAGATAAAAGCTCATTTAGGAACGACATGAACATGCTGCGTAGGTAGCTGTTTATCAGTAAATATCTCCACTGAGATTAAGAAAAGCAGTAGCTTAATAAATTAAGTACTTCCTGGTATGGTTACTGTACTGGTAACTCCCCAAAAGAATCTGGATTGTGGTGAGGGAAGAGAGAAAAAAGCTCATTTAGGACCTGCACTTACGAAGGGGGTAGGCAGCTGTATATCAGGGAGTAAACCTTCTGAGAATAAAAAGAGCTGGAGCTTGTTAAGGTAATTACACAGGGGAAAGGATAATGTACTGGAAACTCCTCAGTTGAATCTGATTTGTGGTGAGGGGAGAGAGATAAAAGCTCATTTAGGAACGACATGAACATGCTGCGTTGGTAGCTGTTTATCAGTAAATATCTCCACTGAGATTAAGAAAAGCAGTAGCTTAATGAATTAAGTACTTCCTGGTATGGTTACTGTACTGGTAACTCCCCAAAAGAATCTGGATTGTGCTGAGGGAACAGAGAAAAAAGCTCATTTAGGACCTACACTTACGAAGGTGGTAGGCTGCTGTATATCAGGGAGTAAACCTTCTGAAAATAAAAACAGCTGGAGCTTGTTAAGGTAATTCCACAGGGGAAAGGATAATGTACTGGGAACTCCTCAGAAGAAACTGATTTGTGGTGAGGGGAGAGAGATAAAAGTTCATTTAGGAACGACATGAACATGCTGCGTAGGTAGCTGTTTATCAGTACATATCTCCACTGAGATTAAGAAAAGCAGTAGCTTAATAAATTAAGTACTTCCTCGTATGGTTACTGTAATGGTAACTCCCCAAAAGAATCTGGATTGTGGTGAGGGAAAAGAGAAAAAAGCTCATTTAGGACCTGCACTTACGAAGGGGGTAGGCAGCTGTATATCAGGGAGTAAACCTTCTGAGAATAAAAACAGCTGGAGCTTGTTAAGGTAATTACACAGGGGAAAGGATAATGTACTGGGAACTCCTCAGAAGAATCTGATTTTTGTTGAGGGGAGAGAGATAAAAGCTCATTTAGGAACGACATGAACATGCTGCGTAGGTAGCTGTTTATCAGTAAATATCTCCACTGAGATTAAGAAAAGCAGTAGCTTAATAAACTAAGTACTTCCTGGTATGGTTACTGTACTGGTAACTCCCCAAAAGAATCTGGATTGTGGTGAGGGAACAGAGAAAAAAGCTCATTTAGGACCTGCACTTACGAAGGGGTTAGGCAGCTGTATATGAGTGAGTAAACCTTCTGAGAATAAAAACAGCTGGATCTTGTTAAGGTAATTACACAGGGGAAAGGATAATGTACTGGGAACTCCTCAGAAGAATCTGATTTGTGGTGAGGGGAGAGAGATAAAAGCTCATTTAGGAACGTCATGAACATGCTGCGTAGGTAGCTGTTTATCAGTAAATATCTCCACTGAGATTAAGAAAAGCAGTAGCTTAATAAATTAAGTACTTCCTAGTATGGTTACTGTACTGTTAACTCCCCAAAAGAATCTGGGTTGTGGTGAGGGAACAGAGAAAAAAGCTCATTTAAGACCTGCACTTACGAATGGGGTAGGCAGCTGTATATCAGGGAGTAAACCTTCTGAGAATTAAAACAGCTGGAGCTTGTTAAGGTAATTACACATGGGAAAGGATAATGTACTGGGAACTCCTCAGAAGAATTTGATTTGTGGTGAGGGGAGAGAGATAAAAGCTCATTTAGGAACGACATGAACATGCTGCGTAGGTAGCTGTTTATCAGTAAATATCTCCACTGAGATTACGAAAAGCAGTATCTTAATAAATTAAGTACTTCCTGGTATAGTTACTGTACTGGTAACTCCCCAAAAGAATCTGGATTGTGGTGAGGGAACAGAGAAAACAGCTCATTTAGGACCTGCACTTAACGGGGGTAGGCAGCTGTATATCAGGGAGTAAACCTTCTGAGAATAAAAACAGCTGGAGCTTGTTAAGGTAATTACACAGGGGAAAGGATAATGTACTGGGAACTCCTGAGAAGAATCTGATTTTTGGTGAGGGAGAGAGATAAAAGCACATTTAGGAACGACATGAACATGCTGCTTAGGTAGCTGTTAATCAGTAAATATCTCCACTGAGATTAAGAAAAGCAGTAGCTTAATAAATTAAGTACTTCCTGGTATGGTTACTGTACTGGTAACTCCCAAAAGCATCTGGATTGTGGTGAGGGAAGAGAGAAAAAAGCTCATTTAGGACCTGCACTTACGAAGGGGGTAGGCAGCTGTATATCAGGGAGTAAACCTTCTGAGAATAAAAAGAGCTGGAGCTTGTTAAGGTAATTACACAGGGGAAAGGATAATGTACTGGAAACTCCTCAGTAGAATCTGATTTGTGGTGAGGGGAGAGAGATAAAAGCTCATTTAGGAACGACATGAACATGCTGCGTTGGTAGCTGTTTATCAGTAAATATCTCCACTGAGATTAAGAAAAGCAGTAGCTTAATGAATTAAGTACTTCCTGGTATGGTTACTGTACTGCTAACTCCCCAAAAGAATCTGGATTGTGCTGAGGGAACAGAGAAAAAAGCTCATTTAGGACCTGCACTTACGAAGGTGGTAGGCTGCTGTATATCAGGGAGTAAACCTTCTGAAAATAAAAACAGCTGGAGCTTGTTAAGGTAATTCCACAGGGGAAAGGATAATGTACTGGGAACTCCTCAGAAGAAACTGATTTGTGGTGAGGGGAGAGAGATAAAAGTTCATTTAGGAACGACATGAACATGCTGCGTAGGTAGCTGTTTAACAGTACATATCTCCACTGAGATTAAGAAAAGCAGTAGCTTAATAAATTAAGTACTTCCTCGTATGGTTACTGTAATGGTAACTCCCCAAAAGAATCTGGATTGTGGTGAGGGAAAAGAGAAAAAAGCTCATTTAGGACCTGCACTTACGAAGGGGGTAGGCAGCTGTATATCAGGGAGTAAACCTTCTGAGAATAAAAACAGCTGGAGCTTGTTAAGGTAATTACACAGGGGAAAGGATAATGTACTGGGAACTCCTCAGAAGAATCTGATTTTTGTTGAGGGGAGAGAGATAAAAGCTCATTTAGGAACGACATGAACATGCTGCGTAGGTAGCTGTTTATCAGTAAATATCTCCACTGAGATTAAGAAAAGCAGTAGCTTAATAAACTAAGTACTTCCTGGTATGGTTACTGTACTGGTAACTCCCCAAAAGAATCTGGATTGTGGTGAGGGAACAGAGAAAAAAGCTCATTTAGGACCTGCACTTACGAAGGGGTTAGGCAGCTGTATATGAGTGAGTAAACCTTCTGAGAATAAAAACAGCTGGATCTTGTTAAGGTAATTACACAGGGGAAAGGATAATGTACTGGGAACTCCTCAGAAGAATCTGATTTGTGGTGAGGGGAGAGAGATAAAAGCTCATTTAGGAACGACATGAACATGCTGCGTAGGTAGCTGTTTATCAGTAAATATCTCCACTGAGATTAAGAAAAGCAGTAGCTTAATAAATTAAGTACTTCCTAGTATGGTTACTGTACTGTTAACTCCCCAAAAGAATCTGGGTTGTGGTGAGGGAACAGAGAAAAAAGCTCATTTAAGACCTGCACTTACGAATGGGGTAGGCAGCTGTATATCAGGGAGTAAACCTTCTGAGAATTAAAACAGCTGGAGCTTGTTAAGGTAATTACACATGGGAAAGGATAATGTACTGGGAACTCCTCAGAAGAATTTGATTTGTGGTGAGGGGAGAGAGATAAAAGCTCATTTAGGAACGACAAGAACATGCTGCGTAGGTAGCTGTTTATCAGTAAATATCTCCACTGAGATTACGAAAAGCAGTATCTTAATAAATTAAGTACTTCCTGGTATAGTTACTGTACTGGTAACTCCCAAAAGAATCTGGATTGTGGTGAGGGAACAGAGAAAACAGCTCATTTAGGACCTGCACTTAACGGGGGTAGGCAGCTGTATATCAGGGAGTAAACCTTCTGACAATAAAAACAGCTGGAGCTTGTTAAGGTAATTACACAGGGGAAAGGATAATGTACTGGGAACTCCTGAGAAGAATCTGATTTTTGGTGAGGGAGAGAGATAAAAGCACATTGAGGAACGACATGAACATGCTGCTTAGGTAGCTGTTAATCAGTAAATATCTCCACTGAGATTAAGAAAAGCAGTAGCTTAATAAATTAAGTACTTCCTGGTATGGTTACTGTACTGGTAACTCCCTAAAAGAATCTGGATTGCGGTGAGGGAACAAAGAAAAAAGCTCATTTAGGACCTGCACTTACGAAGGGGGTAGGCAGCAGTATATCAGGGAGTAAACCTTCTGAGAATAAAAACAGCTGGAGCTTGTTAAGGTAATTACACAGGGGAAAGGATAATGTACTGGGTACTCCTCAGAAGAATCTAATTTGTGGTGAGGGGAGAGGGATAAAAGCACATTTAGGGATGACATGAACATGCTGCGTAGGTAGCTGTTTATCAGTAAATATCTCCACTGAGATTAAGAAAAGCAGTAGCTTCATAAATTAAGTACTTCCTGGTATGGTTACTGTACTGGTAACTCCCCAAAAGAATGTGGATTGTGGTGCGGGAACAGAGGAAAAAGCTCATTTAGGACTTGCATTTTCGAAGGGGGTAGGCAGCTGTATATCAGGGAGTAAACCTTCTGAGAATAAAAACAGCTGGAGCTTGTTAATGTAATTACACAGGGGAAAGGATAATGTACTGGGAACTCCTCAGAAGAATCTGATTTGTGGTGAGGGGAGAGAGATAAAAGCTCATTTACGAACGATATGAACATGCTTCTTAGGTAGCTGTTTATCAGTAAATATCTCAACTGAGATTAAGAAAAGCAGTAGCTTAATAAATTAAGTACTTCCTGGTATGGTTACTGTACTGGTAACTCCCCAAAAGAATCTGGATTGTGGTGAGGGAACAGAGAAAAAAGCTCATTTAAGACCTGCACTTACGAAGGGGGTAGCCAGCTGTGTATCAGGGAGTAAACCTTCTGAGAATAAAAACAGCTGGAGCTTGTTAAGGTAATTACACAGGGGAAAGGATAATATACTGGGAACACCTCAGAAGAATCTGATATGTGGTGACGGAAGAGAGATAAAAGCTCATTTAGGAACGACATGAACATGCTGGGTAGGTAGCTGTTTATCAGTAAATATCTCCACTGAGATTAAGAAAAGTAGTAGCTTAATAAATTAAGTACTTCCTGGTATGGTTACCGTACTGGTAACTCCCCAAAAGAATCTGGATTGTGGTGAGGGAACAGAGAAAAAAGCTCATTTAAGACCTGCACTTACAAAGGGGGTAGGCAGCAGTATATCAGGGAGTAAAGCTTCTGAGAATAAAAACAGCTGGACCTTGGTAAGGTAATTACACAGGGGAAAGGATAATGTACTGGGAATTCCTCAGAAGAATCTGATTTGTGGTGAGGGGAGAGAGATAAAAGCTCATTTAGGAACGACATGAACATGCTGCGTACGTAGCTGTTTATCAGTAAATATCTCCACTGAGATTAAGAAAAGTAGTAGCTTAATAAATTAAGTACTTCCTGGTATGGTTACCGTACTGGTAACTCCCCAAAAGAATCTGGATTGTGGTGAGGTAACAGAGAAAAAAGCTCATTTAGGACCTGCACTTACGAAGGGGGTAGGCAGCTGTATATCAGGGAGTAAACCTTCTGAGAATAAAAACAGCTGGAGCTTGTTAAGGTAATTACACAGGGAAAAGGATAATGTACTGGGAACTCCTCAGAAGAATCTGATTTCTGGTGAGGGGGAGAGAGACAAAAGCTCATATAGGAACGACATGAACATGCTGCATAGGTAGCTGTTTATCAGTAAATACCTCCACTGAGATAAGAAAAGCAGTAGCTTAATAAATTAATTACTTCCTGGTTTGGTTACTGTACAGGTAACTCCCCAATAGAATCTGGACTGTGGTGAGGGAACAGAGAAAAAAGCTCATTTAGGACCTGCACTTACGAAGGGGGTAGGCAGCTGTATATAAGGGAGTAAACCTTCTGAGAATAAACACAGCAGGAGCTTGTTAAGGTAATTACACAGGGAAAGGATAATATACTGGGACCTCCTCAGAAGACTCTGATTTGTGGTGAGAGGAGAAAGATAAAAGCTCATTTAGGAACGACATGAACATGCTGCGTAGGTAGCTGTTTATCAGTAAATATCTCCACTGAGATTAAGAAAAGCAGTAGCTTAATAAATTAAGTACTTACTGGTATGGTTACTCTAAGGGAACCTCCCCAATAGAATCTGGATTGTGGTGAGGGAACAGAGAAAAAAGCTCATTTAGGACCTGCACTTACGAAGGGGGTAGGCAGCTGTATATCAGGGAGTAAACCTTCTGAGAATAAAAACAGCTGGAGATTGTTAAGGTAATTACAAGGGGAAAGGATAATGTACTGGGAACTCCTCAGATGAATCTGATTTGTGGTCATGGGAGAGACATAAAAGCTCATTTAGGAACGACAGGAACATGCTGCGTAGGTAGCTGTTTATCAGTAGATATCACCACTGATATTAAGAAAAGCAGTAGCTTAATAAATTAAGTACTTCCTGGTATTGTTACTCTACTGGTAACTCCCCAAAAGAATCTGGATTGTGGTGAGGGAACAGAGAAAAAAGCTCATTTATGACCTGCACTTACGAAGGGGATAGGCAGCTGTATATCAGGGAGTAAACCTTCTGAGAATAAAAACAGCTGGAGCTTGTTAATTAAATACACAGGGGAAAGGATAATGTACTGGGAACGCCTCAGAAGAATCTGATTTGTGGTGAGGGGAGAGAGATAAAAGCTCATTTAGGAACGACATGAACATGCTGCGTAGGTAGCTGTTTATCAGTAAATATCTCCACTGAGATTAAGATAAGCAGTAGCTTAATAAATTAAGTACTTCCTGGTATGGTTACTGTACTGGTAACTCCCCAAAAGAATCTGGATTGTGGTGAGGGAACAGAGAAAAAAGCTCATTAAGACCTGCACTTACGATGGGGATAGGCCGTAGTATATCAGGGAGTAAACCTTCTGAGAATAAAAACAGCTGGAGCTTGTTAAGGTAATTACACAGGGGAAAGGATATTGTACTGGGAACTCCTCAGAAGAATCTGATTTGTGGTTAGGGGAGAGAGATAAAAGCTCATTTAGGAACGACATGAACATGCTGCGTAGGTAGCTGTTTATCAGTAAATATCTCCACTGAGATTAAGAAACGCAGTAGCTTAATGAATTAAGTACTTCCTGGTATGGTTACTGTACTGGTAACTCCCCAAAAGAATCTGGATTGTGGTGAGGGAACAGAGAAAAAAATCTCACTTAGGACCTGCACTTACGAAGGGATTAGACAGCTGTATAGCAGGGAGTAAACCTTCTGAGAATAAAAACAGCTGGACCTTGTTAAGGTAATTACACAGGGGAAAGGATAATGTACTGGGAACTCCTCAGAAGAATCTGATTTGTGGTGAGGGGAGAGAGATAAAAGCTCATTTAGGAACGACATGAACATGCTGCGTACGTAGCTGTTTATCAGTAAATATCTCCACTGAGATTAAGCAAAGCAGTACCTTAATAAATTAAGTACTTCCTGGTATGGTTACTGTACTGGAAACTCCCCAAAAGAATCTGGATTGTGGTGAGGTAACAGAGAAAAAAGCTCATTTAGGACCTGCACTTACGAAGGGGGTAGGCAGCTGTATATCTGGAGTAAACTTTCTGAGAATAAAAACAGCTGTAGCTTGTTAAGGTAATTACACAGGTGAAAGGATAATGTACTGGGAACTCCTCAGAAGAATCTGATTTGTGGTGAGGGGAGAGATATAAAAGTTCATTTAGGAACGACATGAACATGCTGCGTAGGTAGCTGTTTATCAGTAAATATCTCCACTGAGATTAAGGAAAGCTGTAGCTTAATAAATTAAGTACTTCCTGGTATGGTTACTGTACTGGTAACTCCCCAAAAGAATCTGGATTGTGGTGAGCGAACAGAGAAAATAGCTCATTTAGGACCTGCAATTACGAAGGGGGTAGGCAGCTGTATATCAGGGAGTAAACCTTCAGAGAATAAAAACAGCTGGAGCTTGTTAAGGTAATTACACAGGGAAAGGATAATGTACTGGGAACTCCTCAGAAGAATCTGATTAATGGTGAGGGGAGAGAGATCAAAGCTCATTTAGGAACGACATGAACATGCTGCGGAGGTAGCAGTTTATCAGTAAATATCTCCACTGAGATTAAGAAAAGCAGTAGCTTAATAAATTAAGTACATCCTGGTATGGTTACTGTACTGGTAACTCCCCAAAAGTATCTGGATTGTGGTGAGGGAACAGAGAAACAAGCTCATTTAGGAACGACATGAACATGCTGCGTAGGTAGCTGTTTATCAGTAAATATCTCCACTGAGATTAAGAAAAGCAGTAGCTTAATAAATTAAGTACTTCCTGCAATGGATACTGTAGTGGTAACTCCCCAAAAGAATCTGGATTGTGTAGAGGGAACAGAGAAAAAAGCTCATTTAAGACCTGCAATTACGAAGGGGGTAGGCAGCTGTATATCAGGGTGTAAACCTTCTGTGAATAAAAACAGCTGGAGCTTGTTAAGGTAATTACACAGGGGAAAGGTTAATGTACTGGGAACTCCTCAGAAGAATCTGATTAGTGGTGAGGGGAGAGAGATAAAAGCTCATTTAGGAACGACATGAACATGCTGCGGAGGTAGCTGTTTATCAGTAAATATCTCCACTGAGATTAAGAAAAGCAATAGCTTAATAAATTAAGTACTTCCTGGTATGGTTACTGTACTGGTAACTCCCCAAAAGGATCTGGATTGTGGTGAGGGAACAGAGAAAAAAGCTCATTTAGGACCTGCACTTACGAAGGGGGTAGGCAGCTGTATATCAGGGATTTTCGCTTCTTAGAATAAAAACAGCTGGAGCTTGTTAAGGTAATTACACAGGGGAAAGGATAATGTACTGGGAACTCCTCAGAAGAATCTGATTTGTGGTGAGGGGAGAGAGATAAAAGCTCATTTAGGAACGACATGAACATGCTGTGTAGGTAGCTGTTTATCAGTAAATATCTCCACTGAGATTAAGAAAAGCAGTAGCTTAATAAATTAAGTACTTCCTGGTATGGTTACTGTAATGGTAACTCCCCAAAAGAATCTGGATTGTGGTGAGGGAACAGAGAAAAAAGCTCATTTAGGACCTGCACTTACGAAGGGGGTAAGCAGCTGTATATCAGGGAGTAAACCTTCTGAGAATAAAAACAGCTGGAGCTTGTTAAGGTAATTACACAGGGGAAAGGATAATGTACTGGGAACTCCTCAGAAGAATCTGATTTGTGGTGAGGGGAGAGAGATAAAAGCTCATTTGAGACAAATGTCATGCTGTATTGATCTTTTACCCTGTAATTGTAAAATTGGTTTCTAACCCTATATAAACCCTGGCCCTCTTGGAAGAAAGTATGCATTGGTTCACTCGCCTTGCATCCCCCGTGTCCTGATTTCGACTACAGTTACCCAGGTTCAACATCTGGCGTCCGGACCCAGGGACCTGACAATTGATCCACAGGAGATTGCGGAACTGCCGAGCTCTCGAGTGAGGTGAGAGATATTTTTAATTCACAGGAGACAAGGGATCTGTGTGGTGAGCTCCTATTCTTAAAAAATTACGGGGTTATGGGACAAGCTAAACCAACTCCATTTTCTAATTTTATCCACCATGTATTGAAACGGGACGGAGCTATGGTCTCGTGTTCACAAAGAGATGAGTGTGTACAGGTAGTGGAATATAATCTATGGTTCCCAGAGGGAGATACTTTAGATTTAGAAGTCTGGGAACGAGTAGAGAATAATATGGAAAAGGAATATCGGTGTGTAGACAAGGTTCCAGTTACATTTTGGTCTGTTTGGGCATTAATACATACAGCCGTGAGCATGATGTCTCCTGATGCTATCACAACATCAGCTGCTGAGCCAGAGGCTGACGTGGAAAAAGCTATGAAGGCTTATAATTTGTCCGGGGAGGTAAAAACTCAAATTGGGCAGGAGCTAAAAGACATGGCAACACCTGAACTATCTCCTGTCAGTTTTGTTAAAGAAAAATTAACATCAAATAAGCCTTCAGCCTCTACCTATGCTCCTTCAGAGAATGATGATAATTTAGGCAGCTCAGCAGTGCAGTCAAAGTGCTACAGATGCTCTTTCGATCTGCCAGGGGCAGTCAGGAAGTTGAAAGTAAAGAACAAATAATTGCGGCCGCGGAGCCCACTTTTACTTTAATTAATCTAAGTCCTATGGTTCTGCCTCTCTCTCTTGCTATCAAACTTTTCCTGTCATTGAACCCCCTCCAACCAGAGGTGTGGCACAGCCCCGTCATTATCAAGATATTGACCAGATTCACTCAATTTAGGACAGCTGTAATACAGGGCCGTCTCATGGCTCCCTTCCAGTGAAGGAGGCTTCCCCATCATCTTTTCTTTACAACCAGGCACTAGCAGGGGAGCTGACACTCCCTGTTTTAGTCCATCAGCCTGGAATTGGGGAAGGACTAGTGATTTTTCTTTTACTTCTTAAGAGAATTTTTACTGCAATTGCACTTTTAATTTGCGCCTGCGCTGCATGTTTCATGTGTCTTTGTCCTTGTTTGATTAGTTGTGTTTCGTGTGGAGTGCTAAATTGGGAAAGAAGTCCTCTGGTGGGCGGCCTCGGCAGGTTGATTGCCAGGGGATGGAAATCTCCACTGGGGAGGATCCCCCTGAGAATTTTCAGGGCCCTATGGACTTTCCATCACTCTGGCTGGCAGCTTGTGGACGCTGGACATGCCATCCAAGGCGTAAAAGCCTCTGTTTCTATGTTCTGTTTTGTCTTGACTAGTTTGTCTTTGAGATTGGTACCAGTTTTAAACATAAACTTTTGTTCCCCTTATTTCTGTTGTCCATTTACATGTCTATGGGCAAAACATTTACTAGGTACTGTGTCTCCTTCTGCAAGAAGGCAGAAAAAGTGCAGGCTGCTAAGGGCTGAGTTCAAACAGCCGGCTAGGCTAATCTTAGCCTGAGAGTAAACACTAAGAGTCAAGTGCTAGGTGGACTCAGTAATACTCCAGGGGACCCCAACCCAGTTATCTTCAGCTAAAAAGTGTTTAGTATGCTAAGATACTTTTCTAAAACTAATAGGCCCTAGTGAATAAGACTAATCAATGCTAAAATCATTCATTAAAGGTTTTGTTTTAAGTTTTGGTCATTACAAGAGTAAGATTGGAAAATATACCTTTTTGCCACTAAAAAATGCACGGCTGATAGTTGTTTGGACTGCTTTTAAGTTCTGTTTACATTAATACCTACATATGTGAATGTATGTATGTGTGTGTGCGCGCGCACAAATGTATGTGGGTGTGAATGTGTTCAAGATTAAAAATGTATGATGTAAAAATAGGTTAGTTTAACTTTAAACTTCAAAAGATCATCGAGTTTGGGCTTTACCAAAAGCTTTAAAGGATTATTACTTTATTTTAAAAAGGAACTATAGTTAAAAAATTCTTTAATTCATGGTTAAAAATAAATAAATAAGTAAATAAATAAGAACTTAGCATGGGCCCTTAAACCTATCCTCAGTAGTGAGGGGTAAACTGACAAAAGTGCAGTTTAGCCATCCACGTGATGGGACAGCCGTAGGGTGGCGTCCATTCATAGTGGGAGAGGGCAAGCTGGCCCCAAGGCAGTTCATCAAGCTCTAAGGAGTAGGATGGAGATAGGCCCATTCTATAGGACAGGCCAATGGAGGCCTTTCTTTTATTTCTTTTGTTTTCAGGTATAAACATTGGAAACCTCAGGGTAAAATGTATGATTTGACTGATACTTCTAAAACTGCCCCTTAGGATGGATTAAAATTGGAATATCTTAAAGGAGAGTTAAAAGTTTATTTACCTGATATAACTCGATTTCTGTACAGGTTTGCAATTTGGATGTATTAAAAAGGCAAATATGCTAACTCTGAAATCTCATGGTTATAATTCTGGGGCACACTGCTAAGTGTACTCTTGTTACAATTGTTTTGGGTATCACTTTAATGATACCCAACTGTACTGTAACAGTAAGATTAACTATCTTAAGTCACATATAATCAGGTAAATATTTTAAAGTATATAAACTAATGGGGGATAGAAGTACACAACTTTCATTAACTCTCTGTATATAGGAAAATGGCTGTTTAAAGCAGACAACCAGGAGGCAATGTGCCCCCTGGGCTTCAGTTTTTCTATGCAAATACAGGCTGAGGTAAAGATGTGAAAGCCTCTACTTTAAAAGGTTTTAAAATGCCTTTCTAGATAAGAAATTTGGAAGTAAAAAACAAGCAGCGTGAAGCAATGGGTGATACCTAGGCTCCAGATTTCTTTTAATACAACCAGGCTTGGTAAAAGACTTGAGATCAAAAATGTATTCTGAGATATAAAATTTAAAATGTTTGTTTTAGGTTGGATATAGAAAAACAATGGCTATCAAGATGATTGTTTAATTACTACTCCAGTTTGTTTTACAGGTTTTCAATAAAATAATTTATTATTTGCTGCACCTAATAAAAATATTGTATCAAAATTGTTACAAATTTTGCCTATAGACTTTCAACAGTATAATTTAATAATTGCCCCTGATAAAATTCATTTAAACAGAAAAAACATTTAAGTATCTGGGATATTTAGTTAGAAGACAAGTAATTACCCCCCAATTAATAAAAATTCGTACTGAAGAGTTTAAAACTCTTAATAATTTTCAAAAGTTACTAGGGACATCAATTGGCTTCGCCCTTCCTTAGAAATTCCCACATATGCGCTACATAATCTATTTTCCATCCTTCAAGGAGATTCGGACTTAAAAAGCCCCCAAAAATTAACTGATGAGGCACGTCAGGAGCTACTTCTAGTGGAAAAGGCCCTGGCTCAAAATTCCTTAGCTCGGGTAGACCTATCTGCCCCTATTGGGTTGCTAATTTTACTTACCAAAGACTACCCTACAGGGGTGCTAGCTCAGTACAATAAGCCTTTGGAATGGATATATACCAAACACACTTTCTCCAAAACGTTAACCACCTATCCAGAGATGATCAGTTTCATTATCATACAAGGCCGTAAGAGATGCCTACAAATCAGTGGGCAAGACGCCTACTTCATTATCACCCCTATACCTAAACAGCAGTTTGAGTTTATGTTACAAACCTCTGATCTTCTCCCTCTGGCTTTAAATGGCTTTACAGGGGAAATTTTATACCATTTACCTTCTAGTCCTCTTTGGCAATTTTTTCAAAGACAAACTTATGTTATTAATAATATTTTACTCTCTGAGCCCATTCTAAATGCTCCCAATGTTTTTGTAGATGGTACTAAAAATAACAAATGTGCTTTTTGGACAAAAGATAAATATCAAGTTTTCTTTACCCCTTGGCAATCAGCACAACAAAATGAGTTACAGGCTACTATATATGCTCTGGAAAATTTCTTAATACCTTTCAATTTACTTACTGACTCTGCTTATGCAACACATGTTTTATGCAATATATACTCTGCTGTTATTTCTCAAATAAAACCCCACTAAGTTCACTATTTAAACAATTACAGAACCTGTTGCGCCAGAGGCAACACTCTTTGTATGTAGTCCATATTTGAGCTCATTCTAATTTGCCAGGTCCTATGGCATACGGTAATGCTAAAGTAGATGCTTTAGTCTCTTTTGCCTCAGCAAAAGAAGATCATGCTGCCCGGCACTCTAATACAGATCATTTACATGTTACTTATAAAATTCCCTTTAAACAAGCTAAACAAATCATTGCTAACTGTCCTACTTACAGACCCTTACATCTGCAAACTCTTCCCCACGGTGCAAATCCTCGAGGATTGGCTCCTAACAAAATTTGGCAAATGGATGTAACACACATCCCTAAATTTGGCCGCTTACAATATGTGCATGTATCCATTGATACATATTCTTCTTTTATTTGGGCAACTCCTCTACCAGGGAAAAAAGGGACTCATGTCATTCAACATTTACTAAAAACATTCGCTGTCATGGGGATTCCTTCTCAAATAAAAACTGACAATGCACCAGCTTATTCCAGTAAACAAGTACAAAAATTTTTAGAATTTCATAACATTCTTCATGTTACAGAAATTAAATACAATCCTCAAGGTCAAGGTATAGTAGAAAGAGCTCATTATACATTAAAAACGCAAATTAAAAAACTAAAGAGGGGGAGTATGGATAGTACTGAGGGATATGCTACTTCTATGAAAAGTATTTATAAAACAGCCCGAGCCGTTATTGCAGAAGCACTATTTGTCCTTAACTTTTTAAATTTGCCTCAAGGAGATGTTTTAGCAAGAGCTGAGCGACACTTCCTAGCTCCGCCTATGCAAAACAAACCGCAGCCGGTTTGGATTAGATTGGAGGTTGAGCTAGATTGGCTCCCCGGGGAGGAGTTACCCAGGGGCGAGGGTATGCTTATGTTTCTACAGAAGACAGCCCATCTTTCTAGCACCTGCTCCAGTGGATCCAGCAACAAACACCCCTCTGTCCATCAAGGGGGTGAGACATTCTCATTCAAGTGATAAGGCCATTCAAATGGACAGGTGTGCACTGGTAACCTGTAGGGGCTACATCAGAGGTAATGTATTGGGCCTATATTTCTAACCCTCCTTTATGTCCATACTTATGGACAAAAGCCCCTGTCTCTTTTACATCTATTCCTAATTTACTCTCTCCCCCTATGGGTCTGGCATTCCAGTCTTTCCTATAGAAGAGGAAAGATCTTTTAACTTCTCTTATTCTCAGTTCTCTAAAGCTATCTGTCAAGGCCACTCCCATGTTACCCTTTTAGATATCAATATTGGATTCAGCATGGAGGTTCATATAACTCCAGTAGAACTCGGCTGATTAGACTGTCTTCCTGGTCTGTGGGATCTCATACCTATAAATTAGATAATTATCCTATTCCTGCTGGCCTGCCTAAATGTGACAATTTTACTTATCTGAACCTGAACTTTACTGAAAGACATTGGGAAAGTTGTCGAGGAATTTTTCCAACTATTTGGAATACATCCCAACATACTTGGTATGATTGGGGACCTTGTGGTGTGTGGTTGAAAAACTGCACTGAATATAACTCATCTTGTGACCCTACTTTAACTATGAACATGTCCAATGCCATGTCTGCTAAACAGCTTTTAGGGTGGTTTGGAGCAGGCTTTAGTGACCCCCGGCCTGCTCTTGCCATGGAAACAGGCTATTTCCTCCACAACGTCATCTCTGGAAATTAGCAGCTTCTCTGGCTCCTGTATTGCTGGCCAATGGAACTTACTCAGGAACTAAAGGATCCTCGGCCTCCTACAACTTCACAGTTGTAAAGACCTATAATATCTCTGCTTGTGTTCTTTTTCCACAAGTACTGATGGTCGGCCCCATAAATTGTAAATTGTATACTTGCTTGAATAACAATGTCACCTTTATTTTTAGTCAAGATAGGATCATGATTTTAACCCAGCGCAACTCCCTTTGGGTTCCTGTTCGCATGCATCGTCCCTGGGCTGGAGGACCTGTACAAGGATTGGTAATGCAGTTTTTCAAGCGGCTTCTGAGGAGGACTCGTCGTGCCATTGGACTGATTATTGCAGGACTTGTTGGACTGATTGCCATTGCTACAACTGCAGCAGTATCCGGAGCCGCATTGCGACAATCTGTACAAACTCATGACTTTATGGTGCAGTGGCACCAGGACTCCCACAATCTGTGGCAACATCAGCTGGAAATGAATGCCCACCTTCAAGATGAGATAGAAGAGGTTAAAGGAGTAGTGTTTTGGCTTGGACAGCAATATTTGGCTTTACAGCAACGATTGTTTTTGACTTGTGATTGGAATTCTAGTCATGTCTGTGTAACACCTTATAAATATAATGCCTCTGAATGTGAATGGAATGATATACAAATGCTTATAGATGGAGCCCTACTAAATGGTACGTTAAGTGAACAAAGCTTGTACAGGGAGGTTTTTAAAGCTTTTCAAAAGGAATTGTCAGATGCCTCTTCTATTGATGATATAGCCCAAGGACTAGCTCAGACCTTAGAAGGATTAGACCCTAGGGGGTGGTGGCTAAGTATTACCAATAGTGTTGGAAGTGCTTCTATTGTCTTAATACTTATGATATGTGTCTTTTTCTTAGGATATTGTTCTATCATAGCTATAATGAAGCGTTACACTAGGAATAATTCCCTCTGATGTTTACTCACTGCCCTTAAACTTTCCAGAGAAGCGGCTGTGGAAAATTAATAAAAAAAGGGGGAATTGTTGGAGAATTAAAGTCTCCAACCAGTGGAAAAATTTAGCCCCGGCACGGTTTACTCTGATACCTCATTAGCACACTAATAGGCCCTTGGGAACACATTCCCAGTAAGGAGTTTCTGGTGTTTGTGGGCAAAGGAAGCAACCAGTTGTTGTGAGAATCTCCTTTTTCCCCCTACTTAGCAAGTCTCCCTGAGGAGACTTGCTAGACCAGCTGCCTTTAGTGTTAGATTCTCTCTGTAAACAGGAAAGTCTCCTCACTAGATTCTCACTGTAAACAGGAAAGTCTCCTCACTGTTATTTCACAAGTATTTGGAGAAGTCAAGATTGATGTTATCTAGCCTTAAGGAGATAGTAGCTAGGAGATAATTATAGTTCTACCTCGGTTGTATACAGTTCCTTGTTTTGATATCAATAATCTTTGTAGTCACTACCTCCTGTAATTAGAAAGGCATTTGTATCAAGTTCCTGCCCTCACAGTAGGAAATTTCCTCCACTTCTGTATTTGAGACAAATGTCATGCTGTATTGATCTTTTACCCTGTAATTGTAAAATTGGTTTCTAACCCTATATAAACCCTGGCCCTCTTGGAATAAAGTATGCATTGGTTCACTCGCCTTGCATCCCCCGTGTCCTGATTTCGACTGCAGTTACCAGGTTCAACAGATTGTGGTGAGGGAACAGAGAAAAAAGCTCATTTAGGACCTGCACTTACGAAGGGGTTAGGCAGCAGTATATAAGGGGGTAAAACTTCTGAGAATAAAAACAGCTGGAGCTTGTTAAGGTAATTACAGAGGGGAAAGGATAATGTACTGGGAACAACTCAGAAGAATCTGATTTGTGGTGAGGGGAGAGAGATAAAAGCTCATTTAGGAACGACATGAACATGCTGCGTAGGTAGCTGTTTATCAGTAAATATCTCCACTGAGATTAAGAAAAGCAGTAGCTTAATAAATTAAGTACTTCCTGGTATGGTTACTGTACTGGTAACTCCCCAAAAGATCTGGATTGTGGTGAGGGAACAGAGAAAAAAGCTCATTTAGGACCTGCACTTACGAAGGGCTTGGCCGCAGTATATCAGGGAGTAAACCTTCTGAGAATAAAACAGCTGGAGCTTGTTAAGGTAATTACACAGGGGAAAGGATAATGTACTGGGAACTCCTCAGAAGAATCTGATTTGTGGTGAGGGAAGAGAGATAAAAGCTCATTTAGGAACGACATGAACATGCTGCGCAGGTAGCTGTTTATCAGTAAATATCTGTGATTAAGAAAAGCAGTAGCTTAATAAATTAAGTACTTCCTGGTATGGTTACTGTACTGGTAACTCCCCAAAAGAATCTGGATTGTGGTGAGGGAACAGAGAAAAAAGCTCATTTAGGAACTGCACTTACGAAGGGGTAGGCAGCTGTATATCAGGGAGTAAACATTCTGAGAATAAAAACAGCTGGAGCTTGTTACGGTAATTACACAGGGAAAGGATAATGTACTGGGAACTCCTCAGAAGAATCTGATTTGTGGTGAAGGGAGAGAGATAAAAGCTCATTAGGAACGACATGAAATGCTGCATACGTAGCTGTTTATCAGTAAATATCTAAACATAGATTAAGAAAAGCAGTAGCTTAATAAAATAAGTACTTCCTGGTATGGATACTTTACTGGTAACTCCCCAAAAGAATCTGGATTGTATTGAGGGAACAGAGAAACAAGCTCATTTAAGAACGACATGAACATGCTGCATAGGTAGCTGTTTATCAGTAAATATCTCCACTGAGATTAAGAAAAGCAGTAGGTTAATAAATTAAGTACTTCCTGGTATGGGTACTGTACTGGTAACTCCGCAAAAGAATCTGGATTGTGGTGAGGGAACAGAGAAAAAAGCTCATTTAGGAACGACATGAACATGCTGCGTATGTAGCTGTTTATCAGTAAATATCTCCACTGAGATTAAGAAAAGCAGTAGCTTAATAAATTAAGCACTTCCTGGTATGGTTACTGTACTGGTAACTCCCCAAAAGAATATGGATTGTGGTGAGGGAACAGAGAAAAAAGCTCATTTAGGACCTGAACTTACGAAGGGGGTAGGCAGCTGTATATCAGGGAGTAAACCTTCTGAGAATAAAAACAGCTGGAGCTTGGTAAGGTAATTACATAGGTGAAAGGATAATGTACTGGGAACTCCTCAGAAGAATCTGATTTGTGGTGAGGGGAGAGAGATAAAAGCTCATTTATGAACGACATGAACATGCTGCGTAGGTAGCTGTCTATCAGTAAATATCTCCACTGAGATTAAGAAAAGCAATAGCTTAAAAATTAAGTACTTCCTGGTATGGTTACTGTACTGGTAACTCCCCAAAAGAATCTGGATTGTGGTGAGGGAACAGAGAAAAAAGCTCATTTAGGACCTGCACTTACGAAGGGGGTAGGCAGCTGTATATCAGGGAGTATCGCTTCTGAGAATAAAAACAGCTGGAGCTTGTTAAGGTAATTACACAGGGGAAAGGATAATGTACTGGAACTCCTCAGAAGAATCTGATTTGTGGTGAGGGAGAGAGATAAAAGCTCATTTAGAAACGACATGAACATGCTGCATATGTAGCTGTTATCAGTAAATATCTCTACTGAGAATAAGAAAAGCAGTAGCTTAATAAATAAGGTACTTCCTGGTATGGATACTGTACTGGTAACTCCCCAAAAGAATCTGGATTGTGGTGAGGGAACAGAGAAAAAAGCCTCATTTAGGAACGACATGAACATGCTGCGTACGTAGCTGTTTATCAGTAATATCTCCACTGAGATTAAGAAAAGCAGTAGCTTAATAAATTAAGTACTTCCTGGTATGGTTACTGTACTGTTAACTCACCAAAATAATTCGGATTGTGGTGAGGGAACAGAGAAAAAAGCTCATTTAGGACCTGCACTTACGAAGGGGGTAGGCAGCTGTATATCAGGGAGTAAACCTTCTGAGAATAAAAACAGCTGGAGCTTGTTAATGTAATTACACAGGGGAAAGGATAATGTACTGGGAATTCCTCAGAAGAATCTGATTTGTGGTGAGGGGAGAGAGATAAAAGCTCATTTAGGAACGACATGAACATGCTGCGTAGGTAGCTGTTTATAAGTAAATATCTCCACTGAGATTAAGAAAAGCAGTAGCTTAATAAATTAAGTACTTCCTGGTATGGTTACTGTACTGGTAACTCCCCAAAAGAATCTGGATTGTGGTGAGGGATCAGAGAAAAAAGCTCATTTAGGACCTGCACTTACGAAGCGGGTAGGCAGCTGTATATCAGGGAGTAAACCTTCTGAGACTAAAAACAGCTGGAGCTTGTTAAGGTAATTACACAGGGGAAAGGATAATGTACTGGGAACTCCTCAGAAGAATCTGATTTGTGGTGAGGGGAGCGAGATAAAAGCTCATTTAGGAACGACATGAACATGCTGCGAGGTAGCTGTTTATCAGTAAATATCTCCACTGAGATTAAGAAAAACAGTAGCTTAATAAATTAAGTACTTCCTGGTATGGTTACTGTACTGGTAACTCCCCAAAAGAATCTGGATTGTGGTGAGGGAACAGAGAAAAAAGCTCATTTAAGGCCTGCACTTACGAAGGGGGTAGGCAGCTGTATATCAGGGAGTAAAACCTTCTGAGAATACCAACAGCCGGAGCTCGTTAAGGTAATTACACAGGGGAAAGGATAATGTACTGGGAACTCCTCAGAAGAATCTGATTTGTGGTGAGGGGAGAGAGATAATAGCTCATTTAGGAACGACATGAACATGCTGCGTAGGTAGCTGTTTATCAGTAAATATCTAAACATAGATTAAGAAAAGCAGTAGCTTAATAAAATAAGTACTTCCTGGTATGGATACTTTACTGGTAACTCCCCAAAAGAATCTGGATTGTATTGAGGGAACAGAGAAACAAGCTCATTTAAGAACGACATGAACATGCTGCATAGGTAGCTGTTTATCAGTAAATATCTCCACTGAGATTAAGAAAACCAGTAGCTTAATAAATTAAGTACTTCCTGGTATCGGTACTGTACTGGTAACTCCGCAAAAGAATCTGGATTGTGGTGAGGGAACAGAGAAAAAAGCTCATTTAGGAACGACATGAACATGCTGCGTATGTAGCTGTTTATCAGAAAATATCTCCACTGAGATTAAGAAAAGCAGTAGCTTAATAAATTAAGTACTTCCTGGTATGGTTACTGTACTGGTAACTCCCCAAAAGAATATGGATTGTGGTGAGGGAACAGAGAAAAAAGCTCATTTAGGACCTGCACTTACGAAGGGGGTAGGCAGCTGTATATCAGGGAGTATCGCTTCTGAGAATAAAAACAGCTGGAGCTTGTTAAGGTAATTACACAGGGGAAAGGATAATGTACTGGGAACTCCTCAGAAGAATCTGATTTGTGGTGAGGGGAGAGAGATAAAAGCTCATTTAGGAACGACATGAACATGCTGCATATGTAGCTGTTTATCAGTAAATATCTCTACTGAGATTAAGAAAAGCAGTAGCTTAATGAATAAAGTACTTCCTGGTATGGATACTGTACTGGTAACTCCCCAAAAGAATCTGGATTGTGGTGAGGGAACAGAGAAAAAAGCTCATTTAGGAACGACATGAACATGCTGCGTACGTACCTGTTTATCAGTAAATATCTCCACTGAGATTAAGAAAAGCAGTAGCTTAATAAATTAATACTTCCTGGTATGGTTACTGTACTGGTAACTCCCCAAAAGAATATGGATTGTGGTGAGGGAACAGAGAAAAAAGCTCATTTAGGACCTGCACTTACGAAGGGGGTAGGCAGCTGTATATCAGGGAGTAAACCTTCTGAGAATAAAAACAGCTGGAGCTTAGTAAGGTAATTACACAGGTGAAAGGATAATGTACTGGGAACTCCTCAGAAGAATCTGATTTGTGGTGAGGGGAGAGAGATAAAAGCTCATTTAGGAACGACATGAACATGCTGCGTAGGTAGCTGTTTATCAGTAAATATCTCCACTGAGATTAAGAAAAGCAGTAGCTTAATAAATTAAGTACTTCCTGGTATGGTTACTGTACTGTTAACTCCCCAAAATAATCTGGATTGTGGTGAGGGAACAGAGAAAAAAGCTCATTTAGGACATGCACTTACGAAGGGGGTAGGCAGCTGTATATCAGGGAGTAAACCTTCTGAGAATAAAAACAGCTGGAGCTTGTTAAGGTAATTACACAGGGGAAAGGATAATGTACTGGGAACTCCTCAGAAGAATCTGAATTGTGGTGAGGGTAGAGAGATAAAAGCTCATTTAGGAACGACATGAACATGCTGCGTAGGTAGCTGTTTATCAGTAAATATCTCCACTGAGATTAAGAAAAGCAGTAGCTTAATAAATTAATACTTCCTGGTATGGTTACTATACTGATAACTCCCCAAAAGAATCTGGATTTTGGTGAGGGAACAGTGAAAAAAGCTCATTTAAGACCTGCACTTATAAAGGGGATAGGCAGCTGTATATCAGGGAGTAAACCTTCTGAGAATAAAAACAGCTGGAGCTTGTTAAGGTAATTACACAGGGGAAAGAATAATATACTGGGAACTCCTCAGAAGAATCTGATTTGTGGTGACGGGAGAGAGATAAACGCTCATTTAGGAACGACATGAACATGCTGCGTAGGTAGCTGTTTATCAGTAAATATCTCCACTGAGATTAAGCAAAGCAGTAGCTTAATAAATTAAGTACTTCCTGGTATGGTTACTGTACTGGTAACTCCCCAAAAGAATCTGGATTGTGGTGAGGGAACAGAGAAAAAAGCTCATTTAGGACCTGCACCTTACGAAGGGGGTAGGCTGCTGTATATCAGGGTGTAAACCTTCTGAGAATAAAAAAAAGCTGGACCTTGTTAAGGTAATTACACAGGGGAAAGGGATAATGTACTGGGAACTCCTCAGAAGAATCTGATTTGTGGTGAGGGGAGAGAGATAAAAGCTCATTTAGGAACGACATGAACATGCTGCGTAGGTAGCTGTTTATCAGTAAATATCTCCACTGAGATTAAGAAAAGCAGTAGCTAATAAATTAATACTTCCTGTATGGTTACTGTACTGGTAACTCCCCAAAAGAATATGGATTGTGTGAGGGAACAGAGAAAAAAGCTCATTTATGGCCTGCATTTACGAAGGGGGTAGGCAGCTGTATATCAGGGAGTAAACCTTCTGAGAAAAAAAACAGCTGGAGCTTGTTAAGGTAATTACACAAGGGAAACCATAATGTACTGAGAACTCCTCAGAAGAATCTGATTTGTGGTGAGGGGAGAGAGATAAAAGCTCATTTATGAACGACATGAACATGCTGCGTAGGTAGCTGTTTATCAGTAAATATCTCCACTGAGATTAAGAAAAGCAGTAGCTTAATAAATTAAATACTTCTGGTATGGTTACTGTACTGGTAACTCCCCCAAAAGAATCTGGATTGTGGTGAGGGAACAGAGAAATAAGCTCATTTAGGACCTGCACTTATGAAGGGGGTAGGCAGCTGTATATCAGGGAGTAAACCTTCTGAGAATAAAAACAGCTGGAGCTTGTTAAGGTAATTACACAGGGGAAAGGATAATGTACTGGGAACTCCTCAGAAGAATCTGATTTGTGGTGAGGGGAGAGAGATAAAAGCTCATTTAAGAACGACATGAACATGCTGCCGTAGGTAGCTGTTTATCAGTAAATATCTCCACTGAGATTAAGAAAAGCAGTAGCTTAATAAATTAAGTACTTCCTGTATGGTTACTGTACTGGTAACTCCCCAAAAGAATATGGATTGTGGTGAGGGAACAGAGAAAAAAGCTCATTTAGGACCTGAACTTACGAAGGGGGTAGGCAGCTGTATATCAGGGAGTAAACCTTCTGAGATAAAAACAGCTAGAGCTTGGTAAGGTAATTACATAGGTGAAAGGATAATGTACTGGGAACTCCTCAGAAGAATCTGATTTGTGGTGAGGGAGAGAGATAAAAGCTCATTTAGGAACAACATGAACATGCTGCGTAGGTAGCTGTCTATCAGTAAATTATCTCCACTGAGATTAAGAAAAGCAATAGCTTAATAAATTAAGTACTTCCTGGTATGGTTACTGTACTGGTAACTCCCCAAAAGAATCTGGATTGTGGTGAGGGAACAGAGAAAAAAGCTCATTTAGGACCTGCACTACGAAGGGGGTAGGCACCTGTATATCAGGGAGTATCGCTTCTGAGAATAAAAACAGCTGGAGCTTGTTAAGGTAATTACACAGGGGAAAGGATAATGTACTGGGAACTCCTCAGAAGAATCTGATTTGTGGTGAGGGGAGAGAGATAAAAGCTCATTTAGGAACGACATGAACATGCTGCGTAGGTAGCTGTTATCAGTAAATATCTCTACTGAGATGAAGAAAAGCAGTAGCTTAATAAATAAAGTACTTCCTGGTATGGATACTGTACTGGTAACTCCCCAAAAGAATCTGGATTGTGGTGAGGAACAGAGAAAAAAGCTCATTTAGGAACAACATGAACATGCTGCGTACGTAGCTGTTTATCAGTAAATATCTCCACTGAGATTAAGAAAAGCAGTAGCTTAATAAATTAAGTACTTCCTGGTATGGTTACTGTACTGTAACTCCACAAAAAAGTCTGGATTTTGGTGAGGGAACAGAGAAAAAAGCACATTTAATACCTGCACTTACGAAGGGGGTAGGCAGCTGTATATCAGGGAGTAAAACCTTCTGAGAATAAAAACAGCTAGAACTTGTTAAGGTAATTCCACAGGGGAAAGGATAATGTACTGGAACCTCCTCAGAAGAATCTGATTTGTGGTGAGGGAGAGAGATAAAAGCTCATTTAGGAACGACATGAACATGCTGCGTAGGTAGCTGTTTATCAGTAAATATCTCCACTGAGATTAAGAAAAGCAGTAGCTTAACAAATTAAGTACTTCCTGGTATGGTTACTGTACTGGTAACTCCCCAAAAGAATCTGGATTGTGGTGAGGGAAAAGAGAAAAAAGCTCATTTAGGACCTGTACTTACGAAGGGGGAAGGCAGCTGTATATCAGGCAGTAAACCTTCTGAGAATAAAAACAGCTGGAGTTTGTTAAGGTAATTACACAGGGGAAAGGATAATGTACTGGGAACTCCTCAGAAGAATCTGATTGTGGTGAGGGGAGAGAGATAAAAGCTCATTTAGGAACAACATGGACATGCTGCGTAGGTAGCTGTTTATCAGTAAATATCTCCACTGAGATTAAGAAAAGCAATAGCTTAATAAATTAAGTACTTCCTGGTATGGTTACTGTACTGGTAACTCCCCAAAATAATTTGGATTGTGGTGAGGGAACAGAGAAAAAATCTCATTTAGGACCTGCACTTACGAAGGGGGTAGGCAGCTGTATATCAGGGAGTAAACCTTCTGAGAATAAAAACAGCTGGAACTTGTTAAGGTAATTCCACAGGGGAAGGGATAATGTACTGGGAACTCCTCAGAAGAATCTGATTTGTGGTGAGGGGAGAGAGATAAAAGCTCATTTAGGAACGACATGAACATGCGGCGTAGGTAGCTGTTTATCAGTAAATATCTCTACTGAGATTAAGAAAAGCAGTAGCTTAATAAATAAAGTACTTCCTGGTATGGATACTGTACTGGTAACTCCCCAAAAGAATCTGGATTGTGGTGAGGGAACAGAGAAAAAAGCTCATTTAATACCTGCAATTACGAAGGGGGTAGGCAGCTGTATATCAGGGAGTAAACCTTCTGAGAATAAAAACAGCTGGAACTTGTTAAGGTAATTCCACAGGGGAAAGGATAATGTACTGGGAACTCCTCAGAAGAATCTGATTTGTGGTGGGGGAGAGAGATAAAAGCTCATTTAGGAACGACATGAACATGCTGTGTAGGTAGCTGTTTATCAGTAAATATCTCCACTGAGATTAAGAAAAGCTGTAGCTTAACAAATTAAGTACTTCCTGGTATGGTTACTGTACTGGTAACTCCCCAAAAGAATGTGGATTGTGGTGAGGGAACAGAGAAAAAAGCTCATTTAGGACCTGCACTTACGAAGGGGGTAGGCAGTTGTATATCAGGGATTAAACATTCTGAGAAAAAAAACAGCTGGAGCTTTTTAAGGTAATTACACAGGGGAAAGGATAATGTACTGGGAACTCCTCAGAAGAATCTGATTTTTGGTGAGGGGAGAGAGATAAAAGCTCATTTATGAACGACATGAACATGCTGCTTAGGTAGCTGTTTATCAGTAAATATCTCCACTGAGATTAAGAAAAGCAATAGCTTAATAAATTAAGTACTTCCTGGTATGATTACTGTACTGGTAACTCCCCAAAAGAATCTGGATTGTGGTGAGGGAACAGAGAAACAAGCTCATTTAGGACCTGCACTTACGAAGGGGGTAGGCAGCTGTATATCAGGGAGTATCGCTTCTGAGAATAAAAACAGCTGGAGCTTGTTAAGGTAATTACACAGGGGAAAGGATAATGTACTGGGAACTCCTCAGGAGAATCTGATTTGTGGTGAGGGGAGAGAGATAAAATCTCATTTAGGAACGACATGAACATGCTGCGTAGGTAGCTGTTTATCAGTAAATATCTCCACTGAGATTAAGAAAAGCAATAGCTTAATAAATTAAGTACTTCCTGGTATGGTTACTGTACTGGTAACTCCCGAAAAGAATCTGGATTGTGGTGAGGGAACAGAGAAAAAAAGCTCATTTAGGACCTGCACTTACGAAGGGGGTAGGCAGCTGTATATCAGGGAGTATCGCTTCTGAGAATAAAAACAGCTGGAGCTTGTTAAGGTAATTACACAGGGGAGAGGATAATGTACTGGGAACTCCTCAGAAGAATCTGATTTTTGGTGAGGGGAGAGAGATAAAAGCTCATTTAGGAACTACATGAACATGCTGCATACGTAGCTGTTTATCAGTAACATATCTCCACTGAGATTAAGAAAAGCAGTAGCTTAATAAATTAAGTACTTCCTGGTATGGATACTGTACTGGTAACTCCCCAAAAGAATCTGGATTGTGGTGAGGGAACAGAGAAAAAAGCCTCATTTAGGAACGACATGAACATGCTGCGTACGTATCTGTTTATCAGTAAATATCTCCACTGAGATTAAGCAAAGCAGTAGCTTAATAAATTAAGCACTTCCTGGTATGGTTACTGTACTGGTAACTCCCCAAAAGAATCTGGATTGTGGTGAGGGAACAGAGAAAAAAAGCTCATTTAGGACCTGCCACTTACGAAGGGGGTAGGCAGCTGTATATCAGGAGTATACCTTCTGAGAATAAAAACAGCTGGAGCTTGTTAAGGTAATTACACTGGGGAAAGGATAATGTACTGGGAACTCCTCAGAAGAATCTGTTTTGTGGTGAGGGTAGAGAGATAAAAGCTCATTTAGGAACGACATGAACATGCTGCGT
>NW_025956273.1:0-29968 GCF_023159225.1 Perognathus longimembris pacificus | reverse complement strand
CCTGTGTAATTACCTTAACAAGCTCCAGCTGTTTTTATTCTCAGAAGGTTTACTCCCTGATATACAGCTGCCTACCCCCTTCGTAAGTGCAGGTCCTAAATGAGCTTTTTTCTCTGTTCCCTCACCACAATCCAGATTCTTTTGGGGAGTTACCAGTACAGTAACCATACCAGGAAGTACTTAATTTATTAAGCTACTGCTTTTCTTAATCTCAGTGGAGATATTTACTGATAAACAGCTACCTACGCAGCATGTTCATGTCGTTCCTAAATGAGCTTTTATCTCTCTCCCCTCACCACAAATCAGATTCTTCTGAGGAGTTCCCAGTACATTATCCTTTCCCCTGTGTAATTACCTTAACAAGCTCCAGCTGTTTTATATTCTCAGAAGGTTTACTCCCTGATATACAGCTGCCTACCCCCTTCGTAAGTGCAGGTCCTAAATGAGCTTTTTTCTCTGTTCCCTCACCACAATCCAGATTCTTTTGGGGAGTTACCAGTACAGTAACCCATACCAGGAAGTACTTAATTTATTAAGCTACTGCTTTTCTTAATCTCAGTGGAGATATTTACTGATAAACAGCTACCTACGCAGCATGTTCATGTCGTTCCTAAATGAGCTTTTATCTCTCTCCCCTCACCACAAATCAGATTCTTCTGAGGAGTTCCCAGTACATTATCCTTTCCCCTGTGTAATTACCTTAACAAGCTCCAGCTGTTTTTATTCTCAGAAGGTTTACTCCCTGATATACAGCTGCCTACCCCCTTCGTAAGTGCAGGTCCTAAATGAGCTTTTTTCTCTGTTCCCTCACCACAATCCAGATTCTTTTGGGGAGTTACCAGTACAGTAACCATACCAGAAGTACTTAATTTATTAAGCTACTGCTTTTCTTAATCTCAGTGGAGATATTTACTGATAAACAGCTACCTACGCAGCATGTTCATGTCGTTCCTAAATGAGCTTTTATCTGTCTCCCCTCACCACAAATCAGATTCTTCTGAGGAGTTCCCAGTACATTATCCTTTCCCTGTGTAATTACCTTAACAAGCTCCAGCTGTTTTTATTCTCAGAAGGTTTACTCCCTGATATACAGCTGCCTACCCCCTTCGTAAGTGCAGGTCCTAAATGAGCTTTTTTCTCTGTTCCCTCACCACAATCCAGATTCTTTTGGGAGTTACCAGTACAGTAACCATACCAGGAAGTACTTAATTTATTAAGCTACTGCTTTTCTTAATCTCAGTGGAGATATTTACTGATAAACAGCTACCTACGCAGCATGTTCATGTCGTTCCTAAATGAGCTTTTATCTCTCTCCCCTCACCACAAATCAGATTCTTCTGAGGAGTTCCCAGTACATTATCCTTTCCCCTGTGTAATTACCTTAACAAGCTCCAGCTGTTTTTATTCTCAGAAGGTTTACTCCCTGATATACAGCTGCCTACCCCCTTCGTAAGTGCAGGTCCTAAATGAGCTTTTTTCTCTGTTCCCTCACCACAATCCAGATTCTTTTGGGGAGTTACCAGTACAGTAACCCATACCAGAAGTACTTAATTTATTAAGCTACTGCTTTTCTTAATCTCAGTGGAGATATTTACTGATAAACAGCTACCTACGCAGCATGTTCATGTCGTTCCTAAATGAGCTTTTATCTCTCTCCCCTCACCACAAATCAGATTCTTCTGAGGAGTTCCCAGTACATTATCCTTTCCCCTGTGTAATTACCTTAACAAGCTCCAGCTGTTTTTATTGTCAGAAGGTTTACTCCCTGATATACAGCTGCCTACCCCCTTCGTAAGTGCAGGTCCTAAATGAGCTTTTTTCTCTGTTCCCTCACCACAATCCAGATTCTTTTGGGGAGTTACCAGTACAGTAACCATACCAGGAAGTACTTAATTTATTAAGCTACTGCTTTTCTTAATCTCAGTGGAGATATTTACTGATAAACAGCTACGTACGCAGCATGTTCATGTCGTTCCTAAATGAGCTTTTATCTCTCTCCTCACCACAAATCAGATTCTTCTGAGGAGTTCCCAGTACATTATCCTTTCCCCTGTGTAATTACCTTAACAAGCTCCAGCTGTTTTTATTCTCAGAAGGTTTACTCCCTGATATACAGCTGCCTACCCCCTTCGTAAGTGCAGGTCCTAAATGAGCTTTTTTCTCTGTTCCCTCACCACAATCCAGATTCTTTTGGCGAGTTACCAGTACAGTAACCATACACAAGGAAGTACTTAATTTATTAAGCTACTGCTTTTCTTAATCTCAGTGGAGATATTTACTGATAAACAGCTACCTACGCAGCATGTTCATGTCGTTCCTAAATGAGCTTTTATCTCTCTCCCCTCACCACAAATCAGATTCTTCTGAGGAGTTCCCAGTACATTATCCTTTCCCCTGTGTAATTACCTTAACAAGCTCCAGCTGTTTTTATTCGCAGAAGGTTTACTCCCTGATATACAGCTGCCTACCCCCTTCGTAAGTGCAGGTCCTAAATGAGCTTTTTTCTCTGTTCCCTCACCACAATCCAGATTCTTTTGGGAGTTACCAGTACAGAACCATACCAGGAAGTACTTAATTTATTAAGCTACTGCTTTTCTTAATCTCAGTGGAGATATTTACTGATAAACAGCTACCTACGCAGCATGTTCATGTCGTTCCTAAATGAGCTTTTATCTCTCTCCCTCACCACAAATCAGATTCTTCTGAGGAGTTCCCAGTACATTATCCTTTCCCCTGTGTAATTACCTTAACAAGCTCCAGCTGTTTTTATTCTCAGAAGGTTTACTCCCTGATATACAGCTGCCTACCCCCTTCGTAAGTGCAGGTCCTAAATGAGCTTTTTTCTCTGTTCCCTCACCACAATCCAGATTCTTTTGGGGAGTTACCAGTACAGTAACCATACCAGGAAGTACTTAATTTATTAAGCTACTGCTTTTCTTAATCTCAGTGGAGATATTTACTGATAAACAGCTACCTACGCAGCATGTTCATGTCGTTCCTAAATGAGCTTTTATCTCTCTCCCCTCACCACAAATCAGATTCTTCTGAGGAGTTCCCAGTACATTATCCTTTCCCCTGTGTAATTACCTTAACAAGCTCCAGCTGTTTTTATTCTCAGAAGGTTTACTCCCTGATATACAGCTGCCTACCCCCTTCGTAAGTGCAGGTCCTAAATGAGCTTTTTTCTCTGTTCCCTCACCACAATCCAGATTCTTTTGGCGAGTTACCAGTACAGTAACCATACCAGGAAGTACTTAATTTATTAAGCTACTGCTTTTCTTAATCTCAGTGGAGATATTTACTGATAAACAGCTACGTACGCAGCATGTTCATGTCGTTCCTAAATGAGCTTTTATCTCTCTCCCCTCACCACAAATCAGATTCTTCTGAGGAGTTCCCAGTACATTATCCTTTCCCCTGTGTAATTACCTTAACAAGCTCCAGCTGTTTTTATTCTCAGAAGGTTTACTCCCTGATATACAGCTGCCTACCCCCTTCGTAAGTGCAGGTCCTAAATGAGCTTTTTTCTCTGTTCCCTCACCACAATCCAGATTCTTTTGGGAGTTACCAGTACAGTAACCATACCAGGAAGTACTTAATTTATTAAGCTACTGCTTTTCTTAATCTCAGTGGAGATATTTACTGATAAACAGCTACCTACGCAGCATGTTCATGTCGTTCCTAAATGAGCTTTTATCTCTCTCCCCTCACCACAAATCAGATTCTTCTGAGGAGTTCCCAGTACATTATCCTTTCCCCTGTGTAATTACCTTAACAAGCTCCAGCTGTTTTTATTCTCAGAAGGTTTACTCCCTGATATACAGCTGCCTACCCCCTTCGTAAGTGCAGGTCCTAAATGAGCTTTTTTCTCTGTTCCCTCACCACAATCCAGATTCTTTTGGGAGTTACCAGTACAGTAACCATACCAGGAAGTACTTAATTTATTAAGCTACTGCTTTTCTTAATCTCAGAGGAGATATTTACTGATAAACAGCTACCTACGCAGCATGTTCATGTCGTTCCTAAATGAGCTTTTATCTCTCTCCCCTCACCACAAATCAGATTCTTCTGAGGAGTTCCCAGTACATTATCCTTTCCCCTGTGTAATTACCTTAACAAGCTCCAGCTGTTTTTATTCTCAGAAGGTTTACTCCCTGATATACAGCTGCCTACCCCCTTCGTAAGTGCAGGTCCTAAATGAGCTTTTTTCTCTGTTCCCTCACCACAATCCAGATTCTTTTGGGGAGTTACCAGTACAGTAACCATACCAGGAAGTACTTAATTTATTAAGCTACTGCTTTTCTTTATCTCAGTGGAGATATTTACTGATAAACAGCTACCTACGCAGCATGTTCATGTCGTTCCTAAATGAGCTTTTATCTGTCTCCCCTCACCACAAATCAGATTCTTCTGAGGAGTTCCCAGTACATTATCCTTTCCCCTGTGTAATTACCTTAACAAGCTCCAGCTGTTTTTATTCGCAGAAGGTTTACTCCCTGATATACAGCTGCCTACCCCCTTCGTAAGTGCAGGTCCTAAATGAGCTTTTTTCTCTGTTCCCTCACCACAATCCAGATTCTTTTGGGGACTTACCAGTACAGTAACCATACCAGTAATTACTTAATTTATTAAGCTACTGCTTTTCTTAATCTCAGTGGAGATATTTACTGATAAACAGCTACCTACGCAGCATGTTCATGTCGTTCCTAAATGAGCTTTTATCTCTCTCCCCTCACCACAAATCAGATTCTTCTGAGGAGTTCCCAGTACATTATCCTTTCCCCTGTGTAATTACCTTAACAAGCTCCAGCTGTTTTTATTGTCAGAAGGTTTACTCCCTGATATACAGCTGCCTACCCCCTTCGTAAGTGCAGGTCCTAAATGAGCTTTTTTCTCTGTTCCCTCACCACAATCCAGATTCTTTTGGCGAGTTACCAGTACAGTAACCATAACAGGAAGTACTTAATTTATTAAGCTACTGCTTTTCTTAATCTCAATGGAGATATTTCCTGATAAACAGCTACGTACGCAGCATGTTCATGTCGTTCCTAAATGAGCTTTTATCTCTCTCCCCTCACCACAAATCAGATTCTTCGGAGGAGTTCCCAGTACATTATCCTTTCCCCTGTGTAATTACCTTAACAAGCTCCAGCTGTTTTTATTCTCAGAAGGTTTACTCCCTGATATAAAGCTGCCTACCCACTTCGTAAGTGCAGGTCCTAAATGAGCTTTTTTCTCTGTTCCCTCACCACAATCCAGAGTCTTTTGGGAAGTTACCAGTACAGTACCCATACCAAGAAGTACTTAATTTATTAAGAAACTGCTTTTCTTAATCTCAGTGGAGATATTTACTGATAAACAGCTACCTACGCAGCATGTTCATGTCGTTCCTAAATGAGCTTTTATCTCTCTCCCCTCACCACAAATCAGATTCTTCTGAGGAGTTCCCAGTACATTATCCTTTCCCCTGTGTAATTACCTTAACAAGCTCCAGCTGTTTAAATTGTCAGAAGGTTTACTCCCTGATATACAGCTGCCTACCCCCTTCGTAAGTGCAGGTCCTAAATGAGCTTTTTTCTCTGTTCCCTCACCACAATAAAGATTCTTTTGGGGAGTTACCAGTACAGTAACCATACCAGGAAGTACTTAATTTATTAAGCTACTGCTTTTCTTAATCTCAGTGTAGATATTTACTGATAAACAGCTACGTACCCAGCATGTTCATGTCGTTCCTAAATGAGCTTTTATCTCTCTCAACTCACCACAAATCAGATTCTTCTGAGGAGTTCCCAGTACATTATCCTTTCCCCTGTGTAATTACCTTAACAAGCTCCAGCTGTTTTTATTCTCAGAAGGTTTACTCCCTGATATACAGCTGCCTACCCCCTTCGTAAGTGCAGGTCCTAAATGAGCTTTTTTCTCTGTTCCCTCACTACAATCCAGATTCTTTTGGGGAGTTACCAGTACAGTAACCACACAAGGATGTACTTAATTTATTCAGCTACTGCTTTTCTTAATCTCAGAGGAGACATTTACTGATAAACAGCTACCTACGCAGCATGTTCATGTCGTTCCTAAATGAGCTTTTATCTCTCTCCCCTCACCACAAATCAGATTCTTCTGAGGAGTTCCCAGTACATTATCCTTTCCCCTGTGTAATTACCTTAACAAGCTCCAGCTGTTTTTATTCGCAGAAGGTTTACTCCCTGATATACAGCTGCCTACCCCCTTCGTAAGTGCAGGTCCTAAATGAGCTTTTTTCTCTGTTCCCTAACCACAATCCAGATTCTTTTCGGACTTACCAGTACAGTAACCATACCAGGAATTACTTAATTTATTAAGCTACTGCTTTTCTTAATCTCAGTGGAGATATTTACTGATAAACAGCTACCTACGCAGCATGTTCATGTCGTTCCTAAATGAGCTTTTATCTCTCTACCCTCACCACAAATCAGATTCTTCTGAGGAGTTCCCAGTACATTATCCTTTCCCCTGTGTAATTACATTAACAAGCTCCAGCTGTTTTTATTCTCAGAAATTTACTCCCTGATATACAGCTGCCTACCCCCTTCGTAAGTGCAGGTCCTAAATGAGCTTTTTTCTCTGTTCCCTCACCACAATCCAGATTCTTTTGGCGAGTTACCAGTACAGTAACCATACCCGGAAGTACTTAATTTATTAAGCTACTGCTTTGCTTAATCTCAGTGGAGATATTTACTGATAAACAGCTACCTACGCAGCATGTTCATGTCGTTCCTAAATGAGCTTTTATCTCTCTCCCCTCACCACAAATCAGATTCTTCTGAGGAGTTCCCAGTACATTATCCTTTCCCCTGTGTAATTACCTTAACAAGCTCCAGCTGCTTTTATTCTCAGAAGGTTTACTCCCTGATATACAGCTGCCTACCCCCTGCGTAAGTGCAGGTCCTAAATGAGCTTTTTTCTCTGTTCCCTCACAACAATCCAGATTCTTTTGGGGAGTTACCAGTACAGTAACCATACCAGGAAGTACTTAATTTATTAAGCTACTTCTTTTCTTAATCTCAGTGGAGAAGATATTTACTGATAAACAGCTACGTACGCAGCTTGTACATGTCGTTCCTAAATGAGCTTTTATCTCTCTCCCCTCACCACATATCAGATTCTTCTGAGGAGTTCCCAGTACATTATCCTTTCCCCTGCGTAATTACCTTAACAAGCTCCAGCTGTTTTTATTCGCAGAAGGTTTACTCCCTGATATACAGCTGCCTAACCCCTTCGTAAGTGCAGGTCCTAAATGAGCTTTTTTCTCTGTTCCCTCACCACAATCCAGATTCTTTTGGGGAGTTACCAGTACAGTAACCATACCAGGAAGTACTTAATTTATTAAGCTACTGCTTTTCTTAATCTCAGTGGAGATATTTACTGATAAACAGCTACCTACGCAGCATGTTCATGTCGTTCCTAAATGAGCTTTTATCTCTCTCCCCTCACCACAAATCAGATTCTTCTGAGGAGTTCCCAGTACATTATCCTTTCCCCTGTGTAATTACCTTAACAAGCTCCAGCTGTTTTTATTCTCAGAAGGTTTACTCCCTGATATACAGCTGCCTACCCCCTTCGTAAGTGCAGGTCCTAAATGAGCTTTTCTCTCTGTTCCCTCACCACAATCCAGATTCTTTTGGGAAGTTACCAGTACAGTATCCATAGCAGGAAGTACTTAATTTATTAAGCTACTGCTTTTCTTAAACTCAGTGGAGATATTTACTGATTAACAGCTACGTATGCAGCATGTTCATTTCTTTCCTAAATGAGCTTTTCTCTCTCTCCCCTCACCACAAATCAGATTCTTCTGAGGATTTCCCAGTACATTATCCTTTCCACTGTGGAATTACCTTAACAAGCTCCAGCTGTATTTATTCTCAGAAGGTTTACTCCCTGATATACTGCTGCCTACCCCCTTCGTAAGTGCAGGTCCTAAATGAGCTTTTTTCTCTGTTCCCTCACCACAATCCAGATTCTTTTGGGGAGTTACCAATACAGTAACCATACCAGGAAGTACTTAATTTATTAAGCTACTGCTTTTCTTAATCTCAGTGGAGATATTTACTGATGAACAGCTACCTACGCAGCAGGTTCATGTCGTTCCTAAATGAGCTTTTATCTGTCTCCCCTCACCACAAATCAGATTCTTCTGAGGAGTTCCCAGTACATTATCCTTTCCCCTGTGTAATTACCTTAACAAGCTCCAGCTGTTTTTATTCTCAGAAGGTTTACTCCCTGATATGCAGCTGCCTACCCCCTTCGTAAGTGCAGGTCCTAAATGAGCTTTTTTCTCTGTTCCCTCACCACAATCCAGATTCTTTTGGGGACTTACCAGTACAGTAACCATACCAGGAATTACTTAATTTATTAAGCTACTGCTTTTCTTAATCTCAGTGGAGATATTTACTGATAAACAGCTACCTATGCAGCATGTTCATGTCGTTCCTAAATGAGCTTTTATCTCTCTCCCCTCACCACAAATCAGATTCTTCTGAGGAGTTCCCAGTACATTATCCTTTCCCCTGTGTAATTACCTTAACAATCTCCAGCTGCTTTTATTCTCAGAAGGTTTACTCCCTGATATACAGCTGCCTACCCCCTTCGTAAGTGCAGGTCCTAAATGAGCTTTTTTCTCTGTTCCCTCACCACAATCCAGATTCTTTTGGGGAGTTACCAGTACAGTACCCATACCAAGAAGTACTTAATTCATTAAGCTAATGCTTTTCTTAATCTCAGTGGAGATGTTTACTGATAAACAGCTACCTACGCAGCATGTTCATGTCTTTCTTAAATGAGCTTTTATCTCTCTACCCTCACCACAAATCAGATTCATCTGAGGAGTTCCCAGTACATTATCCTTTCCCCTGCGTAATTACCTTAACAAGCTCCAGCTGTTTTTATTGTCAGAAGGTTTACTCCCTGATATACAGCTGCCTACCCCCTTCGTAAGTGCAGGTCCTACATGAGCTTTTTTATCTGTTCCCTCACCACAATCCAGATTCTTTTGGAGAGTTACCAGTACAGTAAACATACCTGGAAGTACTTAATTTATTAAGCAACTGCCTTTGTTAATCTCAGTGGAGATATTTACTGATAAACAGCTACCTACGCAGCATGTTCATGTCGTTCCTAAATGAGCTTTTATCTCTCTCCCCTCACCACAAATCAGATTCTTCTGAGGAGTTCCCAGTACATTATCCTTTCCCATGTGTAATTACCTTAACAAGCTCCATCTGTTTTTATTCTCAGAAGGTTTACTCCCTGATATACAGCTGCCTACCCCCTTCGTAAGTGCAGGTCCTAAATGAGCATTTTCTGTGTTCCCTCACCACAATCCAGATTCTTTTGGGGAGATACCAGTACAGTAACCATACCAGGAAGTACTTAATTTATTAAGCTACTGCTTTGCTTAATCTCAGTGGAGATATTTACTGATAAACAGCTACCTACGCAGCATGTTCATGTCGTTCCTAAATGAGCTTTTATCTCTCTCCCCTTACCACAAATCAGATTCTTCTGAGGCGTTCCCAGTACATTATCCTTTCCCCTGTGTAATTACCTTAACAAGCTCCAGCTGTTTTTATTCTCAGAAGGTTTACTCCCTGATATACAGCTGCCTACCCCCTGCGTAAGTGCAGGTCATAAATGAGCTTTTTTCTCTGTTCCCTCACCACAATCCAGATTCTTTTGGGGAGTTACCAGTACAGTAACCATACCCGGAAGTACTTAATTTATTAAGCTACTTCTTTTCTTAATCTCAGTGGAGATATTTACTGATAAACATCTACGTACGCAGCATGTTCATGTCGTTCCTAAATGAGCTTTTATCTCTCTCCCCTCACCACAAATCAGATTCTTCTGAGGAGTTCCCAGTACATTATCCTTTCCCCTGTGTAATTACCTTAACAAGCTCCAGCTGTTTTTATTCGCAGAAGGTTTACTCCCTGATATACAGCTGCCTACCCCCTTCGTTAGTTCAGGTCCTAAATGAGCTTTTTTCTCTGTTCCCTCACCACAATCCAGATTCTTTTGGGGAGTTACCAGTACAGTACCCATACCAAGAAGTACTTAATTCATTAAGCTAATGCTTTTCTTAATCTCAGTGGAGATATTTACTGATAAACAGCTACCTACGCAGCATGTTCATGTCGTTCTTAAATGAGCTTTTATCTCTCTACCCTCACCACAAATCAGATTCTTCTGAGGAGTTCCCAGTACATTATCCTTTCCCCTGCGTAATTACCTTAACAAGCTCCAGCTGTTTTTATTGTCAAAAGGTTTACTCCCTGATATACAGCTGCCTACCCCCTTCGTAAGTGCAGGTCCTACATGAGCTTTTTTATCTGTTCCCTCACCACAATCCAGATTCTTTTGGAGAGTTACCAGTACAGTAAACATACCTGGAAGTACTTAATTTATTAAGCTACTGCCTTTGTTAATCTCAGTGGAGATATTTACTGATAAACAGCTACCTACGCAGCATGTTCATGTCGTTCCTAAATGAGCTTTTATCTGTCTCCCCTCACCACAAATCAGATTCTTCTGAGGAGTTCCCAGTACATTATCCTTTCCCATGTGTAATTACCTTAACAAGCTCCATCTGTTTTTATTCTCAGAAGGTTTACTCCCTGATATACAGCTGCCTACCCCCTTCGTAAGTGCAGGTCCTAAACTAGCTTTTTCTGTGTTCCCTCACCACAATCCAGATTCTTTTGGGGAGATACCAGTACAGTAACCATACCAGGAAGTACTTAATTTATTAAGCTACTGCTTTGCTTAATCTCAGTGGAGATATTTACTGATAAACAGCTACCTACGCAGCATGTTCATGTCGTTCCTAAATGAGCTTTTATCTCTCTCCCCTCACCACAAATCAGATTCTTCTGAGGAGTTCCCAGTACATTATCCTTTCCCCTGTGTAATTACCTTAACAAGCTCCAGCTGTATTTATTCGCAGAAGGTTTACTCCCTGATATACAGCTGCCTACCCCCTTCGTTAGTTCAGGTCCTAAATGAGCTTTTTTCTCTGTTCCCTCACCACAATCCAGATTCTTTTGGGGAGTTACCAGTACAGTACCCATACCAAGAAGTACTTAATTTATTAAGCTACTGATTTTCTTAATCTCAGTGGAGATATTTACTGATAAACAGCTACCTACGCAGCATGTTCATGTCTTTCTTAAATGAGCTTTTATCTCTCTCCCCTCAACACAAATCAGATTCTTCTGAGGAGTTCCCAGTACATTATCCTTTCCCCTGTGTAATTACCTTAAAAAGCTCCAGCTGTTTTTATTCTCAGAAGTTTTACTCCCTGATATACAGCTGCCTACCACCTTCGTAAGTGCAGGTCCTAAATGAGCTTTTTTCTCTGTTCCCTCACCACAATCCAGATTCTTTTGGGGAGTTACCAGTACAGTAACCATACCAGTAAGTACTTAATTTATTAAGCTACTGCTTTTCTTAATCTCAGTGGAGATATTTACTGATAAACAGCTACGTACGCAGCATGTTCATGTCGTTCCTAAATGAGCTATTATCTCTCTCCCCTCACCACAAATCAGATTCTTCTGAGGAGTTCCCAGTACATTACCCTTTCCCCTGTGTAATTTCCTTAGCAAGTTCCAGCTGTTTTTATTTTCAGATGGTTTACTCCCTGATATACTGCTGCCTAACCCTTCGTAAGTGCACGTCCTAAATGAGCTTTTTTCGCTGTTCCCTCACCACAATCCAGATTCTTTTGGGGAGTTACCAGTACAGTAACCATACCAGGAAGTACTTAATTTATTAAGCTACTGCTTTTCTTAATCTCAGTGGAGATATTTACTGATAAACAGCTACCTACGCAGCATGTTCATGTCGTTCCTAAATGAGCTTTTATCTCTCTCCCCTCACCACAAATCAGATTCTTCTGAGGAGTTCCCAGTACATTATCCTTTCCCATGTGTAATTACCTTAACAAGCTCCAGCTGTTTTTATTCTCAGAAGTTTTACTCCGTGATATACAGCTGCCTACCCCCTTCGTCAGTGCAGGTCCTAAATGAGCTTTTTTCTCTGTTCCCTCACCACAATCCAGATTCTTTTGGGTAGTTACCAGTACAGTAACCATACCAGGAAGTACTTAATTTATTAAGCTACTGCTTTTCTTAATCTCAGTGGAGTTATTTACTGATAAACCGCTACCTACGCAGCATGTTCATGTCGTTCCTAAATGAGCTTTATCTCTATCCCCTCACCACAAATCAGATTCTTCTGAGGAGTTCCCAGTACTTTATAATTTCCCCTGTGTAATTACCTTAACAAGCTCCAGCTGTTTTTATTCTCAGAAGGTTTACTCACTGATATACAGCTGCCTACCCCCTGCATAAGTGCAGGTCCTAAAAGAGCGTTTTTCTCTGTTCCCTCACCACAATCCAGATTCTTTTGGGGAGTTACCAGTACAGTAACCATACCAGGAAGTACTTAATTTATTAAGCTACTGCTTTTCTTCATCTCAGTGGAGATATTTACTGATAAACAGCTACCTACGCAGCACGTTCATGTCGTTCCTAAATGAGCTTTTATCTCTCTCCCCTCACCACAAATCAGATTCTTCTGAGGAGTTCCCAGTATATTATCCTTTCCCCTGTGTAATTACCTTAACAAGCTCCAGCTGTTTATATTCTCAGAAGGTTTACTCCCTGATATACAGCTGCCTACCCCCTTCGTAAGTGCAGGTCCTAAATGAGCTGTTTTCTCTGTTCCCTCACCACAATCCAGATTCTTTTGGGGAGTTACCAGTACAGTAACCCTACCAGGAAGTACTTAATTTATTAAGCTACTGCTTTTCTTTATCTCAGTGGAGATATTTACTGATAAACAGCTACCTACGCAGCATGTTCATGTCGTTCCTAAATGAGCTTTTATCTGTCTCCCCTCACCACAAATCAGATTCTTCTGAGGAGTTCCCAGTACATTATCCTTTCCCCTGTGTAATTACCTTAACAAGCTCCAGCTGTTTTTATTCGCAGAAGGTTTACTCCCTGATATACAGCTGCCTACCCCCTTCGTAAGTGCAGGTCCTAAATGAGCTTTTTTCTCTGTTCCCTCACCACAATCCAGATTCTTTTGGGGACTTACCAGTACAGTAACCATACCAGTAATTACTTAATTTATTAAGCTACTGCTTTTCTTAATCTCAGTGGAGATATTTACTGATAAACAGCTACCTACGCAGCATGTTCATGTCGTTCCTAAATGAGCTTTTATCTCTCTCCCCTCACCACAAATCAGATTCTTCTGAGGAGTTCCCAGTACATTATCCTTTCCCCTGTGTAATTACCTTAACAAGCTCCAGCTGTTTTTATTCTCAGAAGGTTTACTCCCTGATATACAGCTGCCTACCCCCTTCGTAAGTGCAGGTCCTAAATGAGCTTTTTTCTCTGTTCCCTCACCACAATCCAGATTCTTTTGGCGAGTTACCAGTACAGTAACCATACCAGGAAGTACTTAATTTATTAAGCTACTGCTTTTCTTAATCTCAGTGGAGATATTTACTGATAAACAGCTACGTACGCAGCATGTTCATGTCGTTCCTAAATGAGCTTTTATCTCTCTCCCCTCACCACAAATCAGATTCTTCTGAGGAGTTCCCAGTACATTATCCTTTCCCCTGTGTAATTACCTTAACAAGCTCCAGCTGTTTTTATTCTCAGAAGGTTTACTCCCTGATATACAGCTGCCTACCCCCTTCGTAAGTGCAGGTCCTAAATGAGCTTTTTTCTCTGTTCCCTCACCACAATCCAGATTCTTTTGGGAGTTACCAGTACAGTACCCATACCAAGAAGTACTTAATTTATTAAGCTACTGCTTTTCTTAATCTCAGTGGAGATATTTACTGATAAACAGCTACCTACGCAGCATGTTCATGTCGTTCCTAAATGAGCTTTTATCTCTCTCCCCTCACCACAAATCAGATTCTTCTGAGGAGTTCCCAGTACATTATCCTTTCCCCTGTGTAATTACCTTAACAAGCTCCAGCTGTTTTTATTCTCAGAAGGTTTACTCCCTGATATACAGCTGCCTACCCCCTTCGTAAGTGCAGGTCCTAAATGAGCTTTTTTCTCTGTTCCCTCACCACAATCCAGATTCTTTTGGGGAGTTACCAGTACAGTAACCCTACCAAGGAAGTACTTAATTTATTAAGCTACTGCTTTTCTTAATCTCAGTGAGATATTTACTGATAAACAGCTACTACGCAGCATGTTCATGTCGTTCCTAAATGAGCTTTTATCTCTCTCCTCACCACAAATCAGATTCTTCTGAGGAGTTCCCAGTACATTATCCTTTCCCCTGTGTAATTACCTTAACAAGCTCCAGCTGTTTTTATTCTCAGAAGGTTTACTCCCTGATATACAGCTGCCTACCCCCTTCGTAAGTGCAGGTCCTAAATGAGCTTTTTTCTCTGTTCCCTCACCACAATCCAGATTCTTTTGGGGAGTTACCAGTACAGTAACCACACAAGGATGTACTTAATTTATTCAGCTACTGCTTTTCTTAATCTCAGAGGAGATATTTACTGATAAACAGCTACCTACGCAGCATGTTCATGTCGTTCCTAAATGAGCTTTTATCTCTCTCCCCTCACCACAAATCAGATTCTTCTGAGGAGTTCCCAGTACATTATCCTTTCCCCTGTGTAATTACCTTAACAAGCTCCAGCTGTTTTTATTCGCAGAAGGTTTACTCCCTGATATACAGCTGCCTACCCCCTTCGTAAGTGCAGGTCCTAAATGAGCTTTTTTCTCTGTTCCCTCACCACAATCCAGATTCTTTTGGGGACTTACCAGTACAGTAACCATACCAGGAAGTACTTAATTTATTAAGCTACTGCTTTTCTTAATCTCAGTGGAGATATTTACTGATAAACAGCTACCTACGCAGCATGTTCATGTCGTTCCTAAATGAGCTTTTATCTCTCTCCCTCACCACAAATCAGATTCTTCTGAGGAGTTCCCAGTACATTTTCCTTTCCCCTGTGTAATTACCTTAACAAGCTCCAGCTGTTTTATTCTCAGAAGGTTTACTCACTGATATACAGCTGCCTACCCTTCGTAAGTGCAGGTCCTAAATGAGCTTTTTTCTCTCTCCCTCACCACAATCCAGATTCTTTTGGGGAGTTACCAGTACAGTAACCATACCAGGAAGTACTTAATTTATTAAGCTACTGCTTTTCTTAATCTCAGTGGAGATATTTACTGATAAACAGCTACCTACGCAGCATGTTCTGTCGTTCCTAAATGAGCTTTTATCTCTCTCCCCTCACCACAAATCAGATTCTTCTGAGGAGTTCCCAGTACTTTATCCTTTCCCCTGTGTAATTACCTTAACAAGCTCCAGCTGTTTTTATTCTCAGAAGGTTTACTCCCTGATATACAGCTGCCTACCCCCTTCGTAAGTGCAGGTCCTAAATGAGCTTTTTTCTCTGTTCCCTCACCACAATCCAGATTCTTTTGGCGAGTTACCAGTACAGTAACCATACCAGGAAGTACTTAATTTATTAAGCTACTGCTTTTCTTAATCTCAATGGAGATATTTCCTGATAAACAGCTACGTATGCAGCATGTTCATGTCGTTCTAAATGAGCTTTTATCTCTCTCCCCTCACCACAAATCAGATTCTTCTGAGGAGTTCCCAGTACATTATCCTTTCCCCTGTGTAATTACCTTAACAAGCTCCAGCTGTTTTTATTCTCAGAAGGTTTACTCCCTGATATAAAGCTGCCTACCCCCTTCGTAAGTGCAGGTCCTAAATGAGCTTTTTTCTCTGTTCCCTCACCACAATCCAGAGTCTTTTGGGAAGTTACCAGTACAGTACCCATACCAAGAAGTACTTAATTTATTAAGCTACTGCTTTTCTTAATCTCAGTGGAGATATTTACTGATAAACAGCTACCTACGCAGCATGTTCATGTCGTTCCTAAATGAGCTTTTATCTCTCTCCCCTCACCACAAATCAGATTCTTCTGAGGAGTTCCCAGTACATTATCCTTTCCCCTGTGTAATTACCTTAACAAGCTCCAGCTGTTTTTATTGTCAGAAGGTTTACTCCCTGATATACAGCTGCCTATCCCCTTCGTAAGTGCAGGTCCTAAATGAGCTTTTTTCTCTGTTCCCTCACCACAATCCAGATTCTTTTGGGGACTTACCAGTACAGTAACCATACCAGGAAGTACTTAATTTATTAAGCTACTGCTTTTCTTAATCTCAGTGGAGATATTTACTGATAAACAGCTACCTATGCAGCATGTTCATGTCCTTCCTAAATGAGCTTTTATCTCTCTCCCCTCACCACAAATCAGATTCTTCTGAGGAGTTCCCAGTACATTATCCTTTCCCCTGTGTAATTACCTTAACAATCTCCAGCTGCTTTTATTCTCAGAAGGTTTACTCCCTGATATACAGCTGCCTACCCCCTTCGTAAGTGCAGGTCCTAAATGAGCTTTTTTCTCTGTTCCCTCACCACAATCCAGATTCTTTTGGGGAGTTACCAGTACAGTACCCATACCAAGAAGTACTTAATTCATTAAGCTAATGCTTTTCTTAATCTCAGTGGAGATGTTTACTGATAAACAGCTACCTACGCAGCATGTTCATGTCTTTCATAAATGAGCTTTTATCTCTCTACCCTCACCACAAATCAGATTCTTCGGAGGAGTTCCCAGTACATTATCCTTTCCCCTGCGTAATTACCTTAACAAGCTCCAGCTGTTTTTATTGTCAGAAGGTTTACTCCCTGATATACAGCTGCCTACCCCCTTCGTAAGTGCAGGTCCTACATGAGCTTTTTTATCTGTTCCCTCACCACAATCCAGATTCTTTTGGAGAGTTACCAGTACAGTAAACATACCTGGAAGTACTTAATTTATTAAGCAACTGCCTTTGTTAATCTCAGTGGAGATATTTACTGATAAACAGCTACCTACGCAGCATGTTCATGTCGTTCCTAAATGAGCTTTTATCTCTCTCCCCTCACCACAAATCAGATTCTTCTGAGGAGTTCCCAGTACATTATCCTTTCCCATGTGTAATTACCTTAACAAGCTCCATATGTTTTTATTCTCAGAAGGTTTACTCCCTGATATACAGCTGCCTACCTCCTTCGTAAGTGCAGGTCCTAAATGAGCTTTTTCTGTGTTCCCTCACCACAATCCAGATTCTTTTGGGGAGATACCAGTACAGTAACCATACCAGGAAGTACTTAATTTATTAAGCTACTGCTTTGCTTAATCTCAGTGGAGATATTTACTGATAAACAGCTACCTACGCAGCATGTTCATGTCGTTCCTAAATGAGCTTTTATCTCTCTCCCCTTACCACAAATCAGATTCTTCTGAGGCGTTCCCAGTACATTATCCTTTCCCCTGTGTAATTACCTTAACAAGCTCCAGCTGTTTTTATTCTCAGAAGGTTTACTCCCTGATATACAGCTGCCTACCCCCTGCGTAAGTGCAGGTCATAAATGAGCTTTTTTCTCTGTTCCCTCACCACAATCCAGATTCTTTTGGGGAGTTACCAGTACAGTAACCATACCCGGAAGTACTTAATTTATTAAGCTACTTCTTTTCTTAATCTCAGTGGAGATATTTACTGATAAACATCTACGTACGCAGCATGTTCATATCGTTCCTAAATGAGCTTTTATCTCTCTCCCCTCACCACAAATCAGATTCTTCTGAGGAGTTCCCAGTACATTATCCTTTCCCCTGTGTAATTACCTTAACAAGCTCCAGCTGTTTTTATTCGCAGAAGGTTTACTCCCTGATATACAGCTGCCTACCCCCTTCGTTAGTTCAGGTCCTAAATGAGCTTTTTTCTCTGTTCCCTCACCACAATCCAGATTCTTTTGGGGAGTTACCAGTACAGTACCCATACCAAGAAGTACTTAATTCATTAAGCTAATGCTTTTCTTAATCTCAGTGGAGATATTTACTGATAAACAGCTACCTACGCAGCATGTTCATGTCGTTCTTAAATGAGCTTTTATCTCTCTACCCTCACCACAAATCAGATTCTTCTGAGGAGTTCCCAGTACATTATCCTTTCCCCTGCGTAATTACCTTAACAAGCTCCAGCTGTTTTTATTGTCAAAAGGTTTACTCCCTGATATACAGCTGCCTACCCCCTTCGTAAGTGCAGGTCCTACATGAGCTTTTTTATCTGTTCCCTCACCACAATCCAGATTCTTTTGGAGAGTTACCAGTACAGTAAACATACCTGGAAGTACTTAATTTATTAAACTACTGCCTTTGTTAATCTCAGTGGAGATATTTACTGATAAACAGCTACCTACGCAGCATGTTCATGTCGTTCCTAAATGAGCTTTTATCTGTCTCCCCTCACCACAAATCAGATTCTTCTGAGGAGTTCCCAGTACATTATCCTTTCCCATGTGTAATTACCTTAACAAGCTCCATCTGTTTTTATTCTCAGAAGGTTTACTCCCTGATATACAGCTGCCTACCCCCTTCGTAAGTGCAGGTCCTAAATGAGCTTTTTCTGTGTTCCCTCACCACAATCCAGATTCTTTTGGGGAGATACCAGTACAGTAACCATACCAGGAAGTACTTAATTTATTAAGCTACTGCTTTGCTTAATCTCAGTGGAGATATTTACTGATAAACAGCTACCTACGCAGCATGTTCATGTCGTTCCTAAATGAGCTTTTATCTCTCTCCCCTCACCACAAATCAGATTCTTCTGAGGAGTTCCCAGTACATTATCCTTTCCCCTGTGTAATTACCTTAACAAGCTCCAGCTGTTTTTATTCGCAGAAGGTTTACTCCCTGATATACAGCTGCCTACCCCCTTCGTTAGTTCAGGTCCTAAATGAGCTTTTTTCTCTGTTCCGTCACCACAATCCAGATTCTTTTGGGGAGTTACCAGTACATTACCCATACCAAGAAGTACTTAATTTATTAAGCTACTGATTTTCTTAATCTCAGTGGAGATATTTACTGATAAACAGCTACCTACGCAGCATGTTCATGTCTTTCTTAAATGAGCTTTTATCTCTCTCCCCTCACCACAAATCAGATTCTTCTGAGGAGTTCCCAGTACATTATCCTTTAACCTGTGTAATTACCTTAAAAAGCTCCAGCTGTTTTTATTCTCAGAAGTTTTACTCCCTGATATACAGCTGCCTACCACCTTCGTAAGTGCAGGTCCTAAATGAGCTTTTTTCTCTGTTCCCTCACCACAATCCAGATTCTTTTGGGGAGTTACCAGTACAGTAACCATACCAGTAAGTACTTAATTTATTAAGCTACTGCTTTTCTTAATCTCAGTGGAGATATTTACTGATAAACAGCTACGTACGCAGCATGTTCATGTCGTTCCTAAATGAGCTATTATCTCTCTCCCCTCACCACAAATCAGATTCTTCTGAGGAGTTCCCAGTACATTACCCTTTCCCCTGTGTAATTTCCTTAGCAAGTTCCAGCTGTTTTTATTTTCAGATGGTTTACTCCCTGATATACTGCTGCCTAACCCTTCGTAAGTGCACGTCCTAAATGAGCTTTTTTCGCTGTTCCCTCACCACAATCCAGATTCTTTTGGGGAGTTACCAGTACAGTAACCATACCAGGAAGTACTTAATTTATTAAGCTACTGCTTTTCTTAATCTCAGTGGAGATATTTACTGATAAACAGCTACCTACGCAGCATGTTCATGTCGTTCCTAAATGAGCTTTTATCTCTCTCCCCTCACCACAAATCAGATTCTTCTGAGGAGTTCCCAGTACATTATCCTTTCCCATGTGTAATTACCTTAACAAGCTCCAGCTGTTTTTATTCTCAGAAGTTTTACTCCGTGATATACAGCTGCCTACCCCCTTCGTCAGTGCAGGTCCTAAATGAGCTTTTTTCTCTGTTCCCTCACCACAATCCAGATTCTTTTGGGTAGTTACCAGTACAGTAACCATACCAGGAAGTACTTAATTTATTAAGCTACTGCTTTTCTTAATCTCAGTGGAGTTATTTACTGATAAACCGCTACCTCCGCAGCATGTTCATGTCGTTCCTAAATGAGCTTTATCTCTATCCCCTCACCACAAATCAGATTCTTCTGAGGAGTTCCCAGTACTTTATAATTTCCCCTGTGTAATTACCTTAACAAGCTCCAGCTGTTTTTATTCTCAGAAGGTTTACTCACTGATATACAGCTGCCTACCCCCTGCATAAGTGCAGGTCCTAAAAGAGCGTTTTTCTCTGTTCCCTCACCACAATCCAGATTCTTTTGGGGAGTTACCAGTACAGTAACCATACCAGGAAGTACTTAATTTATTAAGCTACTGCTTTTCTTCATCTCAGTGGAGATATTTACTGATAAACAGCTACCTACGCAGCATGTTCATGTCGTTCCTAAATGAGCTTTTATCTCTCTCCCCTCACCACAAATCAGATTCTTCTGATTTCCCAGTATATTATCCTTTCCCCTGTGTAATTACCTTAACAAGCTCCAGCTGTTTATATTCTCAGAAGGTTTACTCCCTGATATACAGCTGCCTACCCCCTTCGTAAGTGCAGGTCCTAAATGAGCTGTTTTCTCTGTTCCCTCACCACAATCCAGATTCTTTTGGGGAGTTACTAGTACAGTAACTCTACCAGGAAGTACTTAATTTATTAAGCTACTGCTTTTCTTTATCTCAGTGGAGATATTTACTGATAAACAGCTACCTACGCAGCATGTTCATGTCGTTCCTAAATGAGCTTTTATCTGTCTCCCCTCACCACAAATCAGATTCTTCTGAGGAGTTCCCAGTACATTATCCTTTCCCCTGTGTAATTACCTTAACAAGCTCCAGCTGTTTTTATTCGCAGAAGGTTTACTCCCTGATATACAGCTGCCTACCCCCTTCGTAAGTGGAGGTCCTAAATGAGCTTTTTTCTCTGTTCCCTCACCACAATCCAGATTCTTTTGGGGACTTACCAGTACAGTAACCATACCAGTAATTACTTAATTTATTAAGCTACTGCTTTTCTTAATCTCAGTGGAGATATTTACTGATAAACAGCTACCTACGCAGCATGTTCATGTCGTTCCTAAATGAGCTTTTATCTCTCTCCCCTCACCACAAATCAGATTCTTCTGAGGAGTTCCCAGTACATTATCCTTTCCCCTGTGTAATTACCTTAACAAGCTCCAGCTGTTTTTATTCTCAGAAGGTTTACTCCCTGATATACAGCTGCCTACCCCCTTCGTAAGTGCAGGTCCTAAATGAGCTTTTTTCTCTGTTCCCTCACCACAATCCAGATTCTTTTGGCGAGTTACCAGTACAGTAACCATAACAGGAAGTACTTAATTTATTAAGCTACTGCTTTTCTTAATCTCAATGGAGATATTTCCTGATAAACAGCTACGTACGCAGCATGTTCATGTCGTTCCTAAATGAGCTTTTATCTCTCTCCCCTCACCACAAATCAGATTCTTCGGAGGAGTTCCCAGTACATTATCCTTTCCCCTGTGTAATTACCTTAACAAGCTCCAGCTGTTTTTATTCTCAGAAGGTTTACTCCCTGATATAAAGCTGCCTACCCACTTCGTAAGTGCAGGTCCTAAATGAGCTTTTTTCTCTGTTCCCTCACCACAATCCAGAGTCTTTTGGGAAGTTACCAGTACAGTACCCATACCAAGAAGTACTTAATTTATTAAGAAACTGCTTTTCTTAATCTCAGTGGAGATATTTACTGATAAACAGCTACCTACGCAGCATGTTCATGTCGTTCCTAAATGAGCTTATATCTCTCTCCCCTCACCACAAATCAGATTCTTCTGAGGAGTTCCCAGTACATTATCCTTTCCCCTGTGTAATTACCTTAACAAGCTCCAGCTGTTTTTATTGTCAGAAGGTTTACTCCCTGATATACAGCTGCCTACCCCCTTCGTAAGTGCAGGTCCTAAATGAGCTTTTTTCTCTGTTCCCTCACCACAATAAAGATTCTTTTGGGGAGTTACCAGTACAGTAACCATACCAGGAAGTACTTAATTTATTAAGCTACTGCTTTTCTTAATCTCAGTGTAGATATTTACTGATAAACAGCTACGTACCCAGCATGTTCATGTCGTTCCTAAATGAGCTTTTATCTCTCTCAACTCACCACAAATCAGATTCTTCTGAGGAGTTCCCAGTACATTATCCTTTCCCCTGTGTAATTACCTTAACAAGCTCCAGCTGTTTTTATTCTCAGAAGGTTTACTCCCTGATATACAGCTGCCTACCCCCTTCGTAAGTGCAGGTCCTAAATGAGCTTTTTTCTCTGTTCCCTCACTACAATCCAGATTCTTTTGGGGAGTTACCAGTACAGTAACCACACAAGGATGTACTTAATTTATTCAGCTACTGCTTTTCTTAATCTCAGAGGAGACATTTACTGATAAACAGCTACGTACGCAGCATGTTCATGTCGTTCCTAAATGAGCTTTTATCTCTCTCCCCTCACCACAAATCAGATTCTTCTGAGGAGTTCCCAGTACATTATCCTTTCCCCTGTGTAATTACCTTAACAAGCTCCAGCTGTTTTTATTCTCAGAAGGTTTACTCCCTGATATAAAGCTGCCTACCCCCTTCGTAAGTGCAGGTCCTAAATGAGCTTTTTTCTCTGTTCCCTCACCACAATCCAGAGTCTTTTGGGAAGTTACCAGTACAGTACCCATACCAAGAAGTACTTAATTTATTAAGCTACTGCTTTTCTTAATCTCAGTGGAGATATTTACTGATAAACAGCTATATACGCAGCATGTTCATGTCGTTCCTAAATGAGCTTTTATCTCTCTCCCCTCACCACAAATCAGATTCTTCTGAGGAGTTCCCAGTACATTATCCTTTCCCCTGTGTAATTACCTTAACAAGCTCCAGCTGTTTTTATTGTCAGAAGGTTTACTCCCTGATATACAGCTGCCAACCCCCTTCGTAAGTGCAGGTCCTAAATGAGCTTTTTTCTCTGTTCCCTCACCACAATCCAGATTCTTTTGGGGAGTTACCAGTACAGTAACCACACAAGGATGTACTTAATTTATTCAGCTACTGCTTTTCTTAATCTCAGAGGAGATATTTACTGATAAACAGCTACCTATGCAGCATGTTCATGTCGTTCCTAAATGAGCTTTTATCTCTTTCCCCTCACCACAAATCAGATTCTTCTGAGGAGTTCCCAGTACATTATCCTTTCCCCTGTGTAATTACCTTAACAAGCTCCAGCTGTTTTTATTCGCAGAAGGTTTACTCCCTGATATACAGCTGCCTACCCCCTTCGTAAGTGCAGGTCCTAAATGAGCTTTTTTCTCTGTTCCCTCACCACAATCCAGATTCTTTTGGGGACTTACCAGTACAGTAACCATACCAGGAAGTACTTAATTTATTAAGCTACTGCTTTTCTTAATCTCAGTGGAGATATTTACTGATAAACAGCTACCTACGCAGCATGTTCATGTCCTTCCTATATGAGCTTTTATCTCTCTCCCTTCACCACAAATCAGATTCTTCTGAGGAGTTCCCAGTACATTATCCTTTCCCCTGTGTAATTACCTTAACAAGCTCCAGCTGTATTTATTCTCAGAAGGTTTACTCACTGATATACAGCTGCCTACGACCTTCGTAAGTGCAGGTCCTAAATGAGCTTTTTTCTCTCTACCCTCACCACAATCCAGATTCTTTTGGCGAGTTACCAGTAGAGTAACCATACCAGGAAGTACTTAATTTATTAAGCTACTGCTTTTCTTAATCTCAGTGGAGATATTTACTGATAAACAGCTCCCTACGCAGCATGTTCATGTCGTTCCTAAATGAGCTTTTATCTCTCTCCCCTCACCACAAATCAGATTCTTCTGAGGAGTTCCCAGTACATTATCCTTTCCCCTGTGTAATTACCTTAACAAGCTCCAGCTGTTTTTATTCTCAGAAGGTTTACTCCCTGATATACTGCTGCCTACCCCCTTCGTAAGTGCAGGTCCTAAATGAGCTTTTTTCTCTGTTCCTTCACCACAATCCAGATTCTTTTGGGGAGTTACCAGTACAGTAACCATACCAGGAAGTACTTAATTTATTAAGCTACTGCTTTGCTTAATCTCAGTGGAGATATTTACTGATAAACAGCTACCTACGCATTATGTTCATGTCGTTCCTAAATGAGCTTTTATCTCTCTCCCCTCACCACAAATCAGATTCTTCTGAGGAGTTCCCAGTACATTATCCTTTCCCCTGTGTAATTACCTTAACAAGCTCCAGCTGTTTTTATTCTCAGAAGGTTTACTCCCTGATATACAGCTGCCTACCCCCTGCGTAAGTGCAGGTCCTAAATGAGCTTTTTTCTCTGTTCCCTCACCACAATCCAGATTCTTTTGGGGAGTTACCAGTACAGTAACCATACCAGGAAGTACTTAATTTAATAAGCTACTGCTTTTCTTAATCGCAGTGGAGATATTTACTGATAAACAGCTACCTACGCAGCATGTTCATGTCGTTCTTAAATGAGCTTTTATCTCTCTCCCCTCACCACAAATCAGATTCTTCTGAGGAGTTCCCAGTACATTATCCTTTCCCCTGTGTAATTACCTTAACAAGCTCCAGCTGTTTTTATTCTCAGAAGGTTTACTCCCTGATATACTGCTGCCTACCCCCTTCGTAAGTGCAGGTCCTAAATGAGCTTTTTTCTCTGTTCCTTCACCACAATCCAGATTCTTTTGGGGAGTTACCAGTACAGTAACCATACCAGGAAGTACTTAATTTATTAAGCTACTGCTTTGCTTAATCTCAGTGGAGATATTTACTGATAAACAGCTACCTACGCATTATGTTCATGTCGTTCCTAAATGAGCTTTTATCTCTCTCCCCTCACCACAAATCAGATTCTTCTGAGGAGTTCCCAGTACATTATCCTTTCCCCTGTGTAATGACCTTAACAAGCTCCAGCTGTTTTTATTCTCAGAAGGTTTACTCCCTGATATACAGCTGCCTACCCCCTGCGTAAGTGCAGGTCCTAAATGAGCTTTTTTCTCTGTTCCCTCACCACAATCCAGATTCTTTTGGGGAGTTACCAGTACAGTAACCATACCAGGAAGTACTTAATTTAATAAGCTACTGCTTTTCCTAATCTCAGTGCAGATATTTACTGATAAACAGCTACCTACGCAGCATGTTCATGTCGTTCCTAAATGAGCTTTTATCTCTCTCCCCTCACCACGAATCAGATTCTTCTGAGGAGTTCCCAGTACATTATCCTTTCCCCTGTGTAATTACCTTAACAAGCTCCAGCTGTTTTTATTGTCAGAAGGTTTACTCCCTGATATACAGCTGCCTACCCCCTTCGTAAGTGCAGGTCCTAAATGAGCTTTTTTCTCTGTTCCCTACCACAATCCAGATTCTTTTGGGGAGTTACCAGTACAGTACCCATACCAAGAAGTACTTAAGTTATTAAGCTACTGCTTTTCTTAATCTCAGTGGAGATATTTACTGATAAACAGCTACCTACGCAGCATGTTCATGTCGTTCCTAAATGAGCTTTTACCTCTCTCGCCTCACCACAAATCAGATTCTTCTGAGGATTTCCCAGTACATTATCCTTTCCCCTGTGTAATTACCTTAACAAGCTACAGCTGTTCTTATTCTCAGAAGGTTTACTCCCTGATATACAGCTGCCTACCCCCTTCGTAAGTGCAGGTCCTAAATGAGCTTTTTTCTCTGTTCCCTCACCACAATCCAGATTCTTTTGGGGAGTTACCAGTACAGTAACCACACAAGGATGTACTTAATTTATTCAGCTACTGCTTTTCTTAATCTCAGAGGAGATATTTACTGATAAACAGCTACCTACGCAGCATGTTCATGTCGTTCCTAAATGAGCTTTTATCTCTCTCCCCTCACCACAAATCAGATTCTTCTGAGGAGTTCCCAGTACATTATCCTTTCCCCTGTGTAATTACCTTAACAAGCTCCAGCTGTTTTTATTCGCAGAAGGTTTACTCCCTGATATACAGCTGCCTACCCCCTTCGTAAGTGCAGGTCCTAAATGAGCTTTTTTCTCTGTTCCCTCACCACAATCCAGATTCTTTTGGGGACTTACCAGTACAGTAACCATACCAGGAATTACTTAATTTATTAAGCTACTGCTTTTCTTAATCTCAGTGGAGATATTTACTGATAAACAGCTACCTACGCAGCATGTTCATGTCGTTCCTAAATGAGCTTTTATCTCTCTCCCTTCACCACAAATCAGATTCTTCTGAGGAGTTCCCAGTACATTATCCTTTCCGCTGTGTAATTACCTTAACAAGCTCCAGCTGTATTTATTCTCAGAAGGTTTACTCACTGATATACAGCTGCCTACGACCTTCGTAAGTGCAGGTCCTAAATGAGCTTTTTTCTCTCTACCCTCACCACAAATCAGATTCTTCTGAGGAGTTCCAGTACATTATCCTTTCCCCTGTGTAATTACCTTAACAAGCTCCAGCTGTTTTTATTGTCAGAAGGTTTACTCCCTGATATACAGCTGCCTACGCCCTTCGTAAGTGCAGGTCATAAATGAGCTTTTTTCTCTGTTCCCTCACCACAATCCAGATTCTTTTGGGGAGTTACCAGTACAGTAACCATACCAGGAAGTACTTAATTTATTAAGCTACTGCTTTTCTAATCTCAGTGGAGATATTTACTGATAACAGCTACGTACCCAGACTGTTCATGTCGTTCCTAAATGAGCTTTTATCTCTCTCAACTCACCACAAATCAGATTCTTCTGAGGAGTTCCCAGTACATTATCCTTTCCCCTGTGTAATTACCTTAACAAGCTCCAGCTGTTTTTATTCGCAGAAGGTTTACTCCCTGATATACAGCTGCCTACCCCCTTCGTAAGTGCAGGTCCTAAATGAGCTTTTTTCTCTGTTCCCTCACCACAATCCAGATTCTTTTGGGGAGTTACCAGTACAGTAACCACACAGGATGTACTTAATTTATTAAGCTACTGCTTTTCTTAATCTCAGAGGAGATATTTACTGATAAACAGCTACCTACGCAGCATGTTCATGTCGTTCCTAAATGAGCTTTTATCTCTCTCCCCTCACCACAAATCAGATTCTTCTGAGGAGTTCCCAGTACATTATCCTTTCCCCTGTGTAATTACCTTAACAAGCTCCAGCTGTTTTTATTCGCAGAAGGTTTACTCCCTGATATACAGCTGCCTACCCCCTTCGTAAGTGCAGGTCGTTAATGAGCTTTTTTCTCTGTTCCCTCACCACAATCCAGATTCTTTTGGGGACTTACCAGTACAGTAACCATACCAGAAATTACTTAATTTATTAAGCTACTGCTTTTCTTAATCTCAGTGGAGATATTTACTGATAAACAGCTACCTACGCAGCATGTTCATGTCGTTCCTAAATGAGCTTTTATCTCTCTCCCTTCACCACAAATCAGATTCTTCTGAGGAGTTCCCAGTACATTATCCTTTCCCCTGTGTAATTACCTTAACAAGCTCCAGCTGTATTTATTCTCAGAAGGTTTACTCACTGATATACAGCTGCCTACGACCTTCGTAAGTGCAGGTCCTAAATGAGCTTTTTTCTCTCTACCCTCACCACAATCCAGATTATTTTGGGGGAGTTACCAGTACAGTAACCATACCAGGAAGTACTTAATTTATTAAGCTACTGCTTTTCTTAATCTCAGTGGAGATATTTACTGATAAACAGCTACCTACGCAGCATGTTCCTGTCGTTCCTAAATGAGCTTTTTATATCTCTCCCCTCACCACAAATCAGATTCTTCTGAGGAGTTCCCAGTACATTATCCTTTCCCCTGTGTAATTACCTTAACAATCTCCAGCTGTTTTTATTCCCAGCAGGTTTACTCCCTGATATACTGCTGCCTAACCCCTACATAAGTGCAGGTCCTAAATGAGCTTTTATCTCTGTTCCTCACCACAATCCAGATTCTTTTGGGGAGTTACCAGTACAGTAACCATACCAGGAAGTACTTAATTTATTAAGCTACTGCTTTTCTTAATCTCAGTGGAGATATTTACTGATAAACAGCTACCTAGGCAGCATGTTCATGTCGTTCCAAAATGAGCTTTTATCTCTCTCCCGTCACCACAAATCAGATTCTTCTGAGGAGTTCCCAGTACTTTATAATTTCCCCTGTGTAATTACCTTAACAAGCTCCAGCTGTTTTTATTCTCAGAAGTTTACTCCCTGATATACAGCTGTCTACCCCCTTCGAAAGTGCAGGTCCTAAATGAGCTTTTTTCTCTGTTCCCTCACCACAATCCAGATTCTTTTGGGGAGTTACCAGTACAGTAACCATACCAGGAAGTACTTAATTTATTAAGCTACTGCTTTTCTTAATCTCAGTGGAGATATTTCCTGATAAACAGCTACGTACGCAGCATGTTCATGTCGTTCCTAAATGAGCTTTTATCTCTCTCCCCTCACCACAAATCAGATTCTTCGGAGGAGTTCCCAGTACATTATCCTTTCCCCTGTGTAATTACCTTAACAATCTCCAGCTGTTTTTATTCTCAGAAGGTTTACTCCCTGATATACAGCTGCCTACCCACTTCGTAAGTGCAGGTCCTAAATGAGCTTTTTTCTCTGTTCCCTCACCACAATCCAGAGTCTTTTGGGGAGTTACCAGTATAGTACCCATACCAAGAAGTACTAATTTATTAAGCTACTGCTTTTCTTAATCTCAGTGGAGATATTTACTGATAAACAGCTACCTACGCAGCATGTTCATGACGTTCCTAAATGAGCTTTTATCTCTCTCCACTCACCACAAATCAGATTCTTCTGAGGAGTTCCCAGTACATTATCCTTTCCACTGTGTAATTACCTTAACAAGCTCCAGCTGTTTTATTGTCAGAAGGTTTACTCCCTGATATACAGCTGCCTACCCCCTTCGTACGTGCAGGTCCTAAATGAGCTTTTTTCTCTGTTCCCTCACCACAATCCAGATTCTTTTGGGGAGTTACCAGTACAGTAACCATACCAGGAAGTACTTAATTTATTAAGCTACTGCTTTTCTTAATCTCAGTGGAGATATTTACTGATAAACAGCTACGTACCCAGCATGTTCATGTCGTTCCTAAATGAGCTTTATCTCTCTCAACTCACCACATATCAGATTCTTCTGAGGAGTTCCCAGTACATTATCCTTTCCCCTGTGTAATTACCTTAACAAGCTCCAGCTGTTTTTATTCTCAGAAGGTTTACTCCCTGATATACAGCTGCCTACCCCCTTCGTAAGTGCAGGTCCTAAATGAGCTTTTTTCTCTGTTCCCTCACCACAATCCAGATTCTTTTGGGGAGTTACCAGTACAGTAACCACACAAGGATGTACTTAATTTATTAAGCTACTGCTTTCCTTAATCTCAGAGGAGATATTTACTGATAAACAGCTACCTATGCAGCATGTTCATGTCGTTCCTAAATGAGCTTTTATCTCTCTCCCCTCACCACAAATCAGATTCTTCTGAGGAGTTCCCAGTACATTATCCTTTCCCCTGTGTAATTACCTTAACAATCTCCAGCTGTTTTTATTCGCAGAAGTTTTACTCCCTGATATACAGCTGCCTACCCCCTTCGTAAGTGCAGGTCCTAAATGAGCTTTTTTCTCTGTTCCCTCACCACAATCCAGATTCTTTTGGGGAGTTACCAGTACAGTAACCATACCAGGAATTACTTAATTTATTAAGATACTGCTTTCTTAATCTCAGTGGAGATATTTACTGATAAACAGCTACCTACGCAGCATGTTCATGTCGTTCCTAAATGAGCTTTTATCTCTCTCCCCTCACCACAAATCAATTCTTCTGAGGAGTTCCCAGTACATTATCCTTTCCCCTGTGTATTACCTTAACAAGCTCCAGCTGTTTTTATTCTCAGAAGGTTTACTCCCTGATATACAGCTGCCTACCCCCTT
>NW_025956272.1:0-39247 GCF_023159225.1 Perognathus longimembris pacificus | reverse complement strand
CTCCCCTCACCAAAAATCAGATTCTTGTGAGGAGTTCCCAGTACATTATCCTTTCCCCTGTGTAATTACCTTAACAAGCTCCAGCTGTTTTTATTCTCAGAAGGTTTACTCCCTGATATACAGCTGCCTACCACCTTCGTAAGTGCAGGTCCTAAATGAGCTTTTTTCTCTGTTCCCTCACCACAATCCAGATTCTTTTGGGGAGTTACCAGTACAGTAACCATACCAGGAAGTACTTAATTTATTAAGCTACTGCTTTTCTTAATCTCAGTGGAGATATTTACTGATAAACAGCTACGTACGCAGCTTGTTCATGTCGTTCCTAAATGAGCCTTTATCTCTCTCCCCTCACCACGAATCAGATTCTTCTGAGGAGTTCCCAGTACATTATCCTTTCCCCTGGGTAATTACCTTAACAAGCTCCAGCTGTTTTTATTTGCAGAATGTTTACTCCCTGATATACAGCTGCCTACCCCCTTCGTAAGTGCAGGTCCTAAATGAGCTTTATTCTCTGTTCCCTCACCACAATCCAGATTCTTTTGGGGAGTGACCAGTACAGTAACCATACCAGAAAGTACTTAATTTATTAAGCTACTGCTTTTCTTAATCTCAGTGGAGATATTTACTGATAAACAGCTACGTACGCAGCATGTTCATGTCGTTCCTAAATGAGCTTTTATCTCTCTCCCCTCACCACAAATCAGATTCTTCTGAATTGTTCCCAGTACATTATCCTTTCCCCTCTGTAATTACCTTAACAAGCTCCAGCTGTTTTTATTCTCAGAAGGTTTACTCCCTGATATACAGCTGCCTACTCCCTTCGTAAGTGCAGGTCCTAAATAAGCTTTTTTCTCTGTTCCCTCACCACAATCCAGATTCTTTTGGGGAGTTACCAGTACAGTAACAATACCAGGAAGTACTTAATTTATTAAGCTACTGCTTTTCTTAATCTCAGTGGAGATATTTACTGATAAACAGCTACCTACGCAGCATGTTCATGTCTTTCTTAAATGAGCTTTTATCTCTCTCCACTCACCACAAATCAGATTCTTCTGAGGAGTTACCAGTACATTATCCTTTCCCCTGTGTAATTACCTTAACAAGCTCCAGCTGTTTTTATTCTCAGAAGGTTTACTCCCTGATATACAGCTGCCTACCCCCTTCGTAAGTGCAGGTCCTAAATGAGCTTTTTTCTCTGTTCCCTCACCACAATCCAGATTCTTTTGGAGAGTTACCAGTACAGTAACCATACCAGGAAGTACTTAATTTATTAAGCTACTGCTTTTCTTAATCTCAGTGGAGATATTTACTGATAAACAGCTACCTACGCAGCATGTTCATGTCGTTCCTAAATGAGCTTTTATCTCTCTCACCTCACCCAAAATCAGATTCTTCTGAGGAGTTCCCAGTACATTATCCTTTCCCCTGTGTAATTACCTTAACAACCTCCAGCTGTTTTTATTCTCAGAAGTTTTACTCCTTGATATACTGCTGCCTACCCCTTTCTTAAATGCAAATCCTAAATGAGCTTTTTTCTCTGTTCCCTCACCACAATCCAGATTCTTTTGGGGAGTTACCAGTACAGTAACCATACCAGGAAGTACTTAATTTATTAAGCAACTGCTTTTCTTAATCTCAGTGGAGATATTTACTGATAAACTGCTACCTACGCAGCATGTTTATGTCGTTCCTAAATGAGCTTTTATCTCTCTCCCCTCTCCACAAATCAGATTCTTCTGAGAAGTTCCCAGTACATTATCCTTTCCCCTGTGTAATTACCTTAACAAACTCCAGCTGTTTTTATTCTCAGAAGGTTTACTCCCTGATATACAGCTGCCTAACCCCTTCGTAAGTGCAGGTCTAAATGAGCTTTTTTCTCTGTTCCCTCACCACAATCCAGATTCTTTTGGGGAGTTACCGGTACAGTAACCATACCAGGAAGTACTTAATTTATTAAGCTACTGCTTTTCTTAATCTCAGTGGAGATATTTACTGATAAACAGCTACATACGCAGCATGTTCATGTCGTTCCTAAATGAGCTTGTATCTCTCTCGCTTCACCACAAATCAGATTCTTCTGAGGAGTTCCCAGTACATTATCCTTTCCCCTGTGTAATTACCTTAACAAACTCCAGCTGTTTTTATTCTCAGAAGGTTTACTCCCTGATATACAGCTGCCTACCCCCTTCGTAAGTGCAGGTCCTAAATGAGCTTTTTTCTCTGTTCCCTCACCGCAATCCAGATTCTTTTGGGGAGTTACCAGTACAGTAACCATACCAGGAAGTACTTCATTTATTAAGCTACTGCTTTTCTTAATCTCAGTGGAGATATTTACTGATAAACAGCTATGTACGCAGCATGTTCATATCGTTCCTAAATGAGCTTTTATCTCTCTCCCCTCACCACAAATCAGATTCTTCTGAGGAGTTCCCAGTACTTTATCCTTTCCCCTGTGTAATTACCTTAACAAGCTCCAGCTGTTTTTATTTTCAAAAGGTTTACTCCCTGATATACAGCTGCCTACCCCCTTCGAAAGTGCAGGTCCTAAATGAGCTTTTTTCTCTGTTAACTCACCAAAATCCAGATTCTTTGGGGAGTTACCAGTACAGTAACCATACCAGGAAGTACTTAATTTATTAAGCTACTGCTTTTCTTAATCTCAGTGGAGATATTTACTGATAAACAGCTACCTACGCAGCATGTTCATGTCGTTCCTAAATGAGCTTTTATCTCTCTCCCCTCACCACAAATCAGATTCTTCTGAATTGTTCCCAGTACATTATCCTTTCCTCTGTGTAATTACCTTAACAAGCTCCAGCTATTTTTATTCTCAGAAGGTTTACTCCCTGATATACAGCTGCCTACCCCCTTTGTAAGTGCAGGTCCTAAATGAGCTTTTTTCTCTGTTCCCTCACCACAATCCAGATTCTTTTGGGGAGTTACCAGTACAGTAATAATACCAGGAAGTACTTAATTTATTAAGCTACTGCTTTTCTTAATCTCAGTGGAGATATTTACTGATAAACAGCTACCTACGCAGCATGTTCATGTCTTTCTTAAATGAGCTTTTATCTCTCTCCACTCACCACAAATCAGATTCTTCTGAGGAGTTACCAGTACATTATCCTTTCCGCTGTGTAATTACCTTAACAAGCTCCAGCTGTTTTTATTCTCAGAAGGTTTACTCCCTGATAAACAGCTGCCTACCCCCTTCGTAAGTGCAGGTCCTAAATGAGCTTTTTTCTCTGTTCCCTCACGGCAATCCAATTCATTTTGGGGAGTTACCAGTACAGTAACCATACCAGGAAGTACTTAATTTATTAAGCTACTGCTTTTCTTAATCTAAGTGGAGATATTTACTGATAAACAGCTACCTACGCAGCATGTTCATGTCGTTCCTAAATGAGCTATTATCTCTCTCCCCTCACCACAAATCAGATTCTTCTGAGGAGTTCCCAGTACATTATCCTTTCCCCTGTGTATTTACCTTAACAAGCTCCAGCTGTTTTTATTCTCAGAAGGTTTACTCCCTGATATACAGCTGCCTACCCCCTTCGTAAGTGCAGGTCCTAAATGAGCTTTTTTCTCTGTTCCCTCACCACAATCCAGATTCTTTTGGAGAGTTACCAGTACAGTAACCATACCAGGAAGTACTTAATTTATTAAGCTACTGCTTTTCTTAATCTCAGTGGAGATATTTACTGATAAACAGCTACCTACGCAGCATGTTCATGTCGTTCCTAAATGAGCTTTTATCTCTCTCACCTCACCCAAAATCAGATTCTTCTGAGGAGTTCCCAGTACATTATCCTTTCCCCTGTGTAATTACCTTAACAAGCTCCAGCTGTTTTTATTCTCAGAAGTTTTACTCCCTGATATACTGCTGCCTACCCCTTTCTTAAATGCAAATCTTAAATGAGCTTTTTTCTCTGTTCCTTCACCACAATCCAGATTCTTTTGGGGAGTTACCAGTACAGTAACCATACCAGGAAGTACTTAATTTATTAAGCTACTGCTTTTCTTAATCTCAGTGGAGATATTTACTGATAAACAGCTACCTACGCAGCATGTTTATGTCGTTCCTAAATGAGCTTTTATCTCTCTCCCCTCTCCACAAATCAGATTCTTCTGAGAAGTTCCCAGTACATTATCCTTTCCCCTTTGTAATTACCTTAACAAACTCCAGTTGTTTTTATTCTCAGAAGGTTTACTCCCTGATATACAGCTGCCTAACCCCTTCGTAAGTGCAGGTCTAAATGAGCTTTTTTCTCTGTTCCCTCACCACAATCCAGATTCTTTTGGGGAGTTACCGGTACAGTAACCATACCAGGAAGTACTTAATTTATTAAGCTACTGCTTTTCTTAATCTCAGTGGAGATATTTACTGATAAACAGCTACATACGCAGCATGTTCATGTCGTTCCTAAATGAGCTTTTATCTCTCTCCCCTCACCACAAATCAGATTCTTCTGAGGAGTTCCCAGTACATTATCCTTTCCCCTGTGTAATTACCTTAACAAGCTCCAGCTGTTTTTATTCTCAGAAGGTTTACTCCCTGATATACAGCTGTCTACCCCCTTCGTAAGTGCAGGTCCTAAATGAGCTTTTTTCTCTGTTCCCTCACCGCAATCCAGATTCTTTTGGGGAGTTACCAGTACAGTAACCATACCAGGAAGTACTTCATTTATTAAGCTACTGCTTTTCTTAATCTCAGTGGAGATATTTACTGATAAACAGCTACCTACGCAGCATGTTCATGTCGTTCCTAAATGAGCTTTTATCTATCTTCCCCTAACCACAAATCAGATTCTTCTGAGGAGTTCCCAGTACATTATCCTTTCCCTGTGTAATTACCTTAACAAGCTCCAGCTGTTTTTATTCTCAGAAGGTTTACTCCCTGATATACAGCTGCCTACCCCTTTCGAAAGTGCAGGTCCTAAATGAGCTTTTTTCTTTGTTCCCTCACCACAATCCAGATTCTTTGGGGAGTTACCAGTACAGTAACCATACCAAGAAGTACTTAATTTATTAAGCTACTGCTTTTCTTAATCTCAGTGGAGATATTTACTGATAAACAGCTACGTACGCAGCATGTTCATGTCGTTCTTAAATTAGCTTTTATCTCTCTCCCCTCACCACAAATCAGATTCTTCTGAATTGTTCCCAGTACATTATCCTTTCCCCTGTGTAATTACCTTACAAGCTCCAGCTGTTTTTATTCTCAGAAGGTTTACTCCCTGTTATACAGCTGCCTACTCCCTTCGTAAGTGCAGGTCCTAAATGAGCTTTTTTCTCTGTTCCCTCACCACAATCCAGATTCTTTTGGGGAGTTACCAGTACAGTAACAATACCAGGAAGTACTTAATTTATTAAGCTACTGCTATTCTTAATCTCAGTGGAGATATTTACTGATAAACAGCTACCTACGCAGCATGTTCATGTCGTTCCTAAATGAGCTTTTATCTCTCTCCCCTCACCACAAATCAGATTCTTCTGAGGAGTTCCCAGTACATTATCCTTTCCCCTGTGTAATTACCTTAACCAGCTCCAGCTGTTTTTATTCTCAGAAGTTTTACTCCCTGATATACTGCTGCCTACCCCTTTCTTAAATGCAAATCATAAATGAGCTTTTTTCTCTGTTCCCTCACCACAATCCAGATTCTTTTGTGGAGTTACCGGTACAGTAACCATACCAGGAAGTACTTAATTTATTAAGCTACTGCTTTTCTTAATCTCAGTGGAGATATTTACTGATAAACAGCTACCTACGCAGCATGTTCATGTCGTTCCTAAATGAGCTTTTTTCTCTCTCCCCTCACCACAAATCAGATTCTTCTGAGGAGTTCCCAGTACATTATCCTTTCCCCTGTGTAATTACCTTAACAAGCTCCAGCTGTTTTTATTCTCAGAAGGTTTACTCCCTGATATACTGCTGCCTACCCCCTTCGAAAGTGCAGGTCCTAAATGAGCATTTTTCTCTGTTCCCTCACCAAAATCCAGATTCTTTGGGGAGTTACCAGTACAGTAACCATACCAGGAAGTACTTAATTTATTAAGCTACTGCTTTTCTTAATCTCAGTGGAGATATTTACTGATAAACAGCTACGTACGCAGCATGTTCATGTCGTTCCTAAATTAGCTTTTATCTCTCTCCCCTCAACACAAATCAGATTCTTCTGAATTGTTCCCAGTACATTATCCTTTCCCCTGTGTAATTACCTTAACAAGCCCCAGCTGTTTTTATTCTCAGAAGGTTTACTCCCTGATATACAGCTGCCTACTCCCTTCGTAAGTGCAGGTCCTAAATAAGCTTTTTTCTCTGTTCCCTCACCACAATCCAGATTCTTTTGGGGAGTTACCAGTACAGTAACAATACCAGGAAGTACTTAATTTATTAAGCTACTGCTATTCTTAATCTCAGTGGAGATATTTACTGATAAAGAGCTACCTACGCAGCATGTTCATGTCGTTCCTAAATGAGCTTTTATCTCTCTCAACTCACCCAAAATCAGATTCTTCTGAGGAGTTCCCAGTACATTATCCTTTCCCCTGTGTAATTACCTTAACAAGCTCCAGCTGTTTTTATTCTCAGAAGTTTTACTCCCTGATATACTGCTGCCTACAGCTTTCTTAAATGCAAATCCTAAATGAGCTTTTTTCTCTGTTCCCTCACCACAATCCAGATTCTTTTGTGGAGTTACCGGTACAGTAACCATACCAGGAAGTACTTCATTTATTAAGCTACTGCTTTTCTTAATCTCAGTGGAGATATTTACTGATAAACAGCTACCTACGCAGCATGTTCATGTCGTTCCTAAATGAGCTTTTATCTATCTTCCCCTAACCACAAATCAGATTCTTCTGAGGAGTTCCCAGTACATTATCCTTTCCCTGTGTAATTACCTTAACAAGCTCCAGCTGTTTTTATTCTCAGAAGGTTTACTCCCTGATATACAGCTGCCTACCCCTTTCGAAAGTGCAGGTCCTAAATGAGCTTTTTTCTCTGTTCCCTCACCACAATCCAGATTCTTTGGGGAGTTACCAGTACAGTAACCATACCAAGAAGTACTTAATTTATTAAGCTACTGCTTTTCTTAATCTCAGTGTAGATATTTACTGATAAACAGCTACGTACGCAGCATGTTCATGTCGTTCTTAAATTAGCTTTTATCTCTCTCCCCTCACCACAAATCAGATTCTTCTGAATTGTTCCCAGTACATTATCCTTTCCCCTGTGTAATTACCTTACAAGCTCCAGCTGTTTTTATTCTCAGAAGGTTTACTCCCTGTTATACAGCTGCCTACTCCCTTCGTAAGTGCAGGTCCTAAATGAGCTTTTTTCTCTGTTCCCTCACCACAATCCAGATTCTTTTGGGGAGTTACCAGTACAGTAACAATACCAGGAAGTACTTAATTTATTAAGCTACTGCTATTCTTAATCTCAGTGGAGATATTTACTGATAAACAGCTACCTACGCAGCATGTTCATGTCGTTCCTAAATGAGCTTTTATCTCTCTCCCCTCACCACAAATCAGATTCTTCTGAGGAGTTCCCAGTACATTATCCTTTCCCCTGTGTAATTACCTTAACCAGCTCCAGCTGTTTTTATTCTCAGAAGTTTTACTCCCTGATATACTGCTGCCTACCCCTTTCTTAAATGCAAATCATAAATGAGCTTTTTTCTCTGTTCCCTCACCACAATCCAGATTCTTTTGTGGAGTTACCGGTACAGTAACCATACCAGGAAGTACTTAATTTATTAAGCTACTGCTTTTCTTAATCTCAGTGGAGATATTTACTGATAAACAGCTACCTACGCAGCATGTTCATGTCGTTCCTAAATGAGCTTTTTTCTCTCTCCCCTCACCACAAATCAGATTCTTCTGAGGAGTTCCCAGTACATTATCCTTTCCCCTGTGTAATTACCTTAACAAGCTCCAGCTGTTTTTATTCTCAGAAGGTTTACTCCCTGATATACAGCTGCCTACCCCCTTCGAAAGTGCAGGTCCTAAATGAGCATTTTTCTCTGTTCCCTCACCAAAATCCAGATTCTTTGGGGAGTTACCAGTACAGTAACCATACCAGGAAGTACTTAATTTATTAAGCTACTGCTTTTCTTAATCTCAGTGGAGATATTTACTGATAAACAGCTACGTACGCAGCATGTTCATGTCGTTCCTAAATTAGCTTTTATCTCTCTCCCCTCAACACAAATCAGATTCTTCTGAATTGTTCCCAGTACATTATCCTTTCCCCTGTGTAATTACCTTAACAAGCCCCAGCTGTTTTTATTCTCAGAAGGTTTACTCCCTGATATACAGCTGCCTACTCCCTTCGTAAGTGCAGGTCCTAAATAAGCTTTTTTCTCTGTTCCCTCACCACAATCCAGATTCTTTTGGGGAGTTACCAGTACAGTAACAATACCAGGAAGTACTTAATTTATTAAGCTACTGCTATTCTTAATCTCAGTGGAGATATTTACTGATAAAGAGCTACCTACGCAGCATGTTCATGTCGTTCCTAAATGAGCTTTTATCTCTCTCAACTCACCCAAAATCAGATTCTTCTGAGGAGTTCCCAGTACATTATCCTTTCCCCTGTGTAATTACCTTAACAAGCTACAGCTGTTTTTATTCTCAGAAGTTTTACTCCCTGATATACTGCTGCCTACAGCTTTCTTAAATGCAAATCCTAAATGAGCTTTTTTCTCTGTTCCCTCACCACAATCCAGATTCTTTTGGGGAGTTACCAGTACAGTAACCATACCAGGAAGTACTTAATTTATTAAGCTACTGCTTTTCTTAATCTCAGTGGAGATATTTACTGATAAACAGCTACCTACGCAGCATGTTTATGTCGTTCCTAAATGAGCTTTTATCTCTCTCCCCTCTCCACAAATCAGATTCTTCTGAGAAGTTCCCAGTACATTATCCTTTCCCCTGTGTAATTACCTTAACAAACTCCAGCTGTTTTTATTCTCAGAAGGTTTACTCCCTGATATACAGCTGCCTAACCCCTTCGTAAGTGCAGGTCCTAAATGAGCTTTTTTATCTGTTCCCTCACCACAATCCAGATTCTTTTGTGGAGTTACCGGTACAGTAACCATACCAGGAAGTACTTCATTTATTAAGCTACTGCTTTTATTAATCTCAGTGGAGATATTTACTGATAAACAGCTATGTACGCAGCATGTTCATGTCGTTCCTAAATGAGCTTTTATCTCTCTCCCCTCACCACAAATCAGATTCTTCTGAATTGTTCCCAGTACATTATCCTTTCCCCTGTGTAATTACCTTAACAAGCTCCAGCTGTTTTTATTCTCAGAAGGTTTATTCCCTGATATACAGCTGCCTACCCCCTTCGTAAGTGCAGGTCCTAAATGAGCTTTTTTCTCTGTTCCCTCACCACAATCCAGATTCTTTTCGGGAGTTACCAGTACAGTAACCATACCAGGAAGTACTTAATTTATTAAGCTACTGCTTTTCTTAATCTCAGTGTAGATATTTACTGATAAACAGCTACGTACGCAGCATGTTCATGTCGTTCTTAAATTAGCTTTTATCTCTCTCCCCTCACCACAAATCAGATTCTTCTGAATTGTTCCCAGTACATTATCCTTTCCCCTGTGTAATTACCTTACAAGCTCCAGCTGTTTTTATTCTCAGAAGGTTTACTCCCTGTTATACAGCTGCCTACTCCCTTCGTAAGTGCAGGTCCTAAATGAGCTTTTTTCTCTGTTCCCTCACCACAATCCAGATTCTTTTGGGGAGTTACCAGTACAGTAACAATACCAGGAAGTACTTAATTTATTAAGCTACTGCTATTCTTAATCTCAGTGGAGATATTTACTGATAAACAGCTACCTACGCAGCATGTTCATGTCGTTCCTAAATGAGCTTTTATCTCTCTCCCCTCACCACAAATCAGATTCTTCTGAGGAGTTCCCAGTACATTATCCTTTCCCCTGTGTAATTACCTTAACCAGCTCCAGCTGTTTTTATTCTCAGAAGTTTTACTCCCTGATATACTGCTGCCTACCCCTTTCTTAAATGCAAATCATAAATGAGCTTTTTTCTCTGTTCCCTCACCACAATCCAGATTCTTTTGTGGAGTTACCGGTACAGTAACCATACCAGGAAGTACTTAATTTATTAAGCTACTGCTTTTCTTAATCTCAGTGGAGATATTTACTGATAAACAGCTACCTACGCAGCATGTTCATGTCGTTCCTAAATGAGCTTTTTTCTCTCTCCCCTCACCACAAATCAGATTCTTCTGAGGAGTTCCCAGTACATTATCCTTTCCCCTGTGTAATTACCTTAACAAGCTCCAGCTGTTTTTATTCTCAGAAGGTTTACTCCCTGATATACAGCTGCCTACCCCCTTCGAAAGTGCAGGTCCTAAATGAGCATTTTTCTCTGTTCCCTCACCAAAATCCAGATTCTTTGGGGAGTTACCAGTACAGTAACCATACCAGGAAGTACTTAATTTATTAAGCTACTGCTTTTCTTAATCTCAGTGGAGATATTTACTGATAAACAGCTACGTACGCAGCATGTTCATGTCGTTCCTAAATTAGCTTTTATCTCTCTCCCCTCAACACAAATCAGATTCTTCTGAATTGTTCCCAGTACATTATCCTTTCCCCTGTGTAATTACCTTAACAAGCCCCAGCTGTTTTTATTCTCAGAAGGTTTACTCCCTGATATACAGCTGCCTACTCCCTTCGTAAGTGCAGGTCCTAAATAAGCTTTTTTCTCTGTTCCCTCACCACAATCCAGATTCTTTTGGGGAGTTACCAGTACAGTAACAATACCAGGAAGTACTTAATTTATTAAGCTACTGCTATTCTTAATCTCAGTGGAGATATTTACTGATAAAGAGCTACCTACGCAGCATGTTCATGTCGTTCCTAAATGAGCTTTTATCTCTCTCAACTCACCCAAAATCAGATTCTTCTGAGGAGTTCCCAGTACATTATCCTTTCCCCTGTGTAATTACCTTAACAAGCACCAGCTGTTTTTATTCTCAGAAGTTTTACTCCCTGATATACTGCTGCCTACAGCTTTCTTAAATGCAAATCCTAAATGAGCTTTTTTCTCTGTTCCCTCACCACAATCCAGATTCTTTTGGGGAGTTACCAGTACAGTAACCATACCAGGAAGTACTTAATTTATTAAGCTACTGCTTTTCTTAATCTCAGTGGAGATATTTACTGATAAACAGCTACCTACGCAGCATGTTTATGTCGTTCCTAAATGAGCTTTTATCTCTCTCCCCTCTCCACAAATCAGATTCTTCTGAGAAGTTCCCAGTACATTATCCTTTCCCCTGTGTAATTACCTTAACAAACTCCAGCTGTTTTTATTCTCAGAAGGTTTACTCCCTGATATACAGCTGCCTAACCCCTTCGTAAGTGCAGGTCCTAAATGAGCTTTTTTATCTGTTCCCTCACCACAATCCAGATTCTTTTGTGGAGTTACCGGTACAGTAACCATACCAGGAAGTACTTCATTTATTAAGCTACTGCTTTTATTAATCTCAGTGGAGATATTTACTGATAAACAGCTATGTACGCAGCATGTTCATGTCGTTCCTAAATGAGCTTTTATCTCTCTCCCCTCACCACAAATCAGATTCTTCTGAATTGTTCCCAGTACATTATCCTTTCCCCTGTGTAATTACCTTAACAAGCTCCAGCTGTTTTTATTCTCAGAAGGTTTATTCCCTGATATACAGCTGCCTACCCCCTTCGTAAGTGCAGGTCCTAAATGAGCTTTTTTCTCTGTTCCCTCACCACAATCCAGATTCTTTTCGGGAGTTACCAGTACAGTAACCATACCAGGAAGTACTTAATTTATTAAGCTACTGCTTTTCTTAATCTCAGTGGAGATATTTACTGATAAACAGCTACCTACGCAGCATGTTCATGTCGTTCCTAAATGAGCTTTTATCTATCTTCCCCTAACCACAAATCAGATTCTTCTGAGGAGTTCCCAGTACATTATCCTTTCTCTGTGTAATTACCTTAACAAGCTCCAGCTGTTTTTATTCTCAGAAGGTTTACTCCCTGATATACAGCTGCCTACCCCTTTCGAAAGTGCAGGTCCTAAATGAGCTTTTTTCTCTGTTCCCTCACCACAATCCAGATTCTTTGGGGAGTTACCAGTACAGTAACCATACCAAGAAGTACTTAATTTATTAAGCTACTGCTTTTCTTAATCTCAGTGGAGATATTTACTGATAAACAGCTACGTACGCAGCATGTTCATGTCGTTCTTAAATTAGCTTTTATCTCTCTCCCCTCACCACAAATCAGATTCTTCTGAATTGTTCCCAGTACATTATCCTTTCCCCTGTGTAATTACCTTACAAGCTCCAGCTGTTTTTATTCTCAGAAGGTTTACTCCCTGTTATACAGCTGCCTACTCCCTTCGTAAGTGCAGGTCCTAAATGAGCTTTTTTCTCTGTTCCCTCACCACAATCCAGATTCTTTTGGGGAGTTACCAGTACAGTAACAATACCAGGAAGTACTTAATTTATTAAGCTACTGCTATTCTTAATCTCAGTGGAGATATTTACTGATAAACAGCTACCTACGCAGCATGTTCATGTCGTTCCTAAATGAGCTTTTATCTCTCTCCCCTCACCACAAATCAGATTCTTCTGAGGAGTTCCCAGTACATTATCCTTTCCCCTGTGTAATTACCTTAACCAGCTCCAGCTGTTTTTATTCTCAGAAGTTTTACTCCCTGATATACTGCTGCCTACCCCTTTCTTAAATGCAAATCATAAATGAGCTTTTTTCTCTGTTCCCTCACCACAATCCAGATTCTTTTGTGGAGTTACCGGTACAGTAACCATACCAGGAAGTACTTAATTTATTAAGCTACTGCTTTTCTTAATCTCAGTGGAGATATTTACTGATAAACAGCTACGTACGCAGCATGTTCATGTCGTTCCTAAATGAGCTTTTTTCTCTCTCCCCTCACCACAAATCAGATTCTTCTGAGGAGTTCCCAGTACATTATCCTTTCCCCTGTGTAATTACCTTAACAAGCTCCAGCTGTTTTTATTCTCAGAAGGTTTACTCCCTGATATACAGCTGCCTACCCCCTTCGAAAGTGCAGGTCCTAAATGAGCATTTTTCTCTGTTCCCTCACCAAAATCCAGATTCTTTGGGGAGTTACCAGTACAGTAACCATACCAGGAAGTACTTAATTTATTAAGCTACTGCTTTTCTTAATCTCAGTGGAGATATTTACTGATAAACAGCTACGTACGCAGCATGTTCATGTCGTTCCTAAATTAGCTTTTATCTCTCTCCCCTCACCACAAATCAGATTCTTCTGAATTGTTCCCAGTACATTATCCTTTCCCCTGTGTAATTACCTTAACAAGCCCCAGCTGTTTTTATTCTCAGAAGGTTTACTCCCTGATATACAGCTGCCTACTCCCTTCGTAAGTGCAGGTCCTAAATAAGCTTTTTTCTCTGTTCCCTCACCACAATCCAGATTCTTTTGGGGAGTTACCAGTACAGTAACAATACCAGGAAGTACTTAATTTATTAAGCTACTGCTATTCTTAATCTCAGTGGAGATATTTACTGATAAAGAGCTACCTACGCAGCATGTTCATGTCGTTCCTAAATGAGCTTTTATCTCTCTCAACTCACCCAAAATCAGATTCTTCTGAGGAGTTCCCAGTACATTATCCTTTCCCCTGTGTAATTACCTTAACAAGCTCCAGCTGTTTTTATTCTCAGAAGTTTTACTCCCTGATATACTGCTGCCTACAGCTTTCTTAAATGCAAATCCTAAATGAGCTTTTTTCTCTGTTCCCTCACCACAATCCAGATTCTTTTGGGGAGTTACCAGTACAGTAACCATACCAGGAAGTACTTAATTTATTAAGCTACTGCTTTTCTTAATCTCAGTGGAGATATTTACTGATAAACAGCTACCTACGCAGCATGTTTATGTCGTTCCTAAATGAGCTTTTATCTCTCTCCCCTCTCCACAAATCAGATTCTTCTGAGAAGTTCCCAGTACATTATCCTTTCCCCTGTGTAATTACCTTAACAAACTCCAGCTGTTTTTATTCTCAGAAGGTTTACTCCCTGATATACAGCTGCCTAACCCCTTCGTAAGTGCAGGTCCTAAATGAGCTTTTTTCTCTGTTCCCTCACCACAATCCAGATTCTTTTGTGGAGTTACCGGTACAGTAACCATACCAGGAAGTACTTAATTTATTAAGCTACTGGTTTTCTTAATCTCAGTGGAGATATTTACTGATAAACAGCTACATATGCAGCATGTTCATGTCGTTCCTAAATGAGCTTTTATCTCTCTCGCTTCACCACAAAACAGATTCTTCTGAGGAGTTCCCAGTACATTATCCTTTCCCCTGTGTAATTACCTTAACAAGCTCCAGCTGTTTTTATTCTCAGAAGGTTTACTCCCTGATATACAGCTGCCTACCCCCTTCGTAAGTGCAGGTCCTAAATGAGCTTTTTTCTCTGTTCCCTCACCACAATCCAGATTCTTTTGGGGAGTTACCAGTAGAGTAACCATATCAGGAATTACTTAATTTATTAAGCTACTGCTTTTTTTAATCTCAGTGGAGATATTTACTGATAAACAGCTACGTATGCAGCATGATCATGTCGTTCCTAAATGAGCTTTTATCTCTCTTCCCTCACCACAAATCAGATTCTTCTGAGGAGTTCCCAGTACTTCATCTTTTCCCCTGTGTAATTACCTCAACAAGCTCCAGCTGTTTTTATTCTCAGAAGGTTTACTCCCTGATATACAGCTGTCTACCCCCTTCGTAAGTGCAGGTCCTAAATGAGCTTTTTTCTCTGTTCCCTCACCGCAATCCAGATTCTTTTGGGGAGTTACCAGTACAGTAACCATACCAGGAAGTACTTCATTTATTAAGCTACTGCTTTTCTTAATCTCAGTGGAGATATTTACTGATAAACAGCTATGTACGCAGCATGTTCATGTCGTTCCTAAATGAGCTTTTATCTCTCTCCCCTCACCACAAATCAGATTCTTCTGAGGAGTTCCCAGTACTTTATCCTTTCCCCTGTGTAATTACCTTAACAAGCTCCAGCTGTTTTTATTTTCAAAAGGTTTACTCCCTGATATACAGCTGCCTACCCCCTTCGAAATTGCAGGTCCTAAATGAGCTTTTTTCTCTGTTAACTCACCAAAATCCAGAGTCTTTGGGGAGTTACCAGTACAGTAACCATACCAGGAAGTACTTAATTTATTAAGCTACTGCTTTTCTTAATCTCAGTGGAGATATTTACTGATAAACAGCTACCTACGCAGCATGTTCATGTCTTTCTTAAATGAGCTTTTATCTCTCTCCACTCACCACAAATCAGATTCTTCTGAGGAGTTACCAGTACATTATCCTTTCCCATGTGTAATTACCTTAACAAGCTCCAGCTGTTTTTATTCTCAGAAGGTTTACTCCCTGATATACAGCTGCCTACCCCCTTCGTAAGTGCAGGTCCTAAATGAGCTTTTTTCTCTGTTCCCTCACGGCAATCCAATTCATTTTGGGGAGTTACCAGTACAGTAACCACACCAGGAAGTACTTAATTTATTAAGCTACTGCTTTTCTTAATCTAAGTGGAGATATTTACTGATAAACAGCTACCTACGCAGCATGTTCATGTCGTTCCTAAATGAGCTATTATCTCTCTCCCCTCACCACAAATCAGATTCTTCTGAGGAGTTCCCAGTACATTATCCTTTCCCCTGTGTATTTACCTTAACAAGCTCCAGCTGTTTTTATTCTCAGAAGGTTTACTCCCTGATATACAGCTGCCTACCCCCTTCGTAAGTGCAGGTCCTAAATGAGCTTTTTTCTCTGTTCCCTCACCACAATCCAGATTCTTTTGGAGAGTTACCAGTACAGTAACCATACCAGGAATTACTTAATTTATTAAGCTACTGCTTTTCTTAATCTCAGTGGAGATATTTACTGATAAACAGCTACCTACGCAGCATGTTCATGTCGTTCCTAAATGAGCTTTTATCTCTCTCCCCTCACCACAAATCAGATTCTTCTGAGGAGTTCCCAGTACATTATCCTTTCCCCTGTGTAATTACCTTAACAAGCTCCAGCTGTTTTTATTCTCTAAAGGTTTACTCCCTGATATACAGCTGCCTACCCCCTTCGTAAATGCAGGTTCTAAATGAGCTTTTTTCTCGGTTCCCTCACCACAATCCAGATTCATTTGGGGAGTTACCAGTACAGTAACCATACCAGGAAGTACTTAATTTATTAAGCTACTGCTTTTCTTAATCTCAGTGGAGATATTTACTGATAAACAGGTACCTACGCAGCATGTTCATGTCGTTCCTAAATGAGCTTTTATCTCTCTCCCGTCACCACAAATCAGATTCTTCTGAGGAGTTCCCAGTACTTTATAATTTCCCCTGTGTAATTACCTTAACAAGCTCCAGCTGTTTTTATTCTCAGAAGGTTTACTCCCTGATATACAGCTGCCTACCCCCTTCGAAAGTGCAGGTCCTAAATGAGCTTTTTTCTCTGTTCCCTCACCACAATCCAGATTCTTTTGGGGAGTTACCAGTACAGTAACCATACCAGGAAGTACTTAATTTATTAAGCTACTGCTTTTCTTAATCTCAGTGGAGATATTTACTGATAAACAGCTACCTACACAGCATGTTCATGTCGTTCCTAAATGAGCTTTTATCTCTCTCACCTCACCACAAATCAGATTCTTCTGAATCGTTTCCAGTACTTTATATTTTCCCCTGTGGAATTACCTTAACAAGCTCCAGCTGTTTTTATTCTCAGTAGGTTTACTCCCTGATATACAGCTGCCTACCCCCTTCGTCAGGGCAGGTCCTAAATGAGCTTTTTTCTCTGTTCCCTCACCACAATCCAGATTCTTTTGGGGAGTTACCAGTACAGTAACCATACCAGGAATTACTTAATTTATTAAGCTACTGCTTTTCTTAATCTCAGTGGAGATATTTACTGATAAACAGCTACCTACGCAGCATGTTCATGTCGTTCCAAAATGAGCTTTTATCTCTCTCCCCTCACCACAAATCAGATTCTTCTGAGGAGTTCCCCGTACATTATCCTTTCCCCTGTGTAATTACCTTAACAAGCTCCAGCTGTTTTTATTCTCAGAAGGTTTACTCCCTGATATACAGCTGCCTACCCCCTTCGTCAGGGCAGGTCCTAAATGAGCTTTTTTCTCTGTTCCCTCACCACAATCCAGATTCTTTTGGGGAGTTACCAGTACAGTAACCATACCAGGAAGGACTTAATTTATTAAGCTACTGCTTTTCTTAATCTCAGTGGAGATATTTACTGATAAACAGCTACCTACGCAGCATGTTCATGTCGTTCCAAAATGAGCTTTTATCTCTCTCCCCTCACCACAAATCAGATTCTTCTGAGGAGTTCCCCGTACATTATCCTTTCCCCTGTGTAATTACCTTAACAAGCTCCAGCTGTTTTTATTCTCAGAAGGTTTACTCCCTGATATACAGCTGCCTACCCCCTTCGTAAGTGCAGGTCCTAAATGAGCTTTTTTCTCTGTTCCCTCACCACAATCCAGATTCTTTTGGGGAGTTACCAGTAGAGTAACCATACCCGGAAGTACTTAATTTATTAAGCTACTGCTTTTCTTAATCTCAGTGGAGATATTTACTGATAAACAGCTACCTACGCAGCATGTTCATGTCGTTCCTAAATGAGCTTTTATCTCGCTCCCCTCACCACAAATCAGATTCTTCTGAGGATTTCCCAGTACATTATCCTTTCCCCTGTGTAATTACCTTAACAAGCTCCAGCTGGTTTTATTCTCAAAAGGTTTACTCCCTGATATACAGCTGCCTAGCCCCTTCGTAAGTGCAGGTCCTAAATGAGCTATTTTCTCTGTTCCCTCACCACAATCCAGATTCTTTTGGGGAGTTACCAGTACAGTCACCATATCAGGAAGTACTTAATTTATTAAGCTACTGCTTTTCTTAATCTCAGTGGAGATATTTACTGATAAACAGCTACCTACGCCGCATGTTCATGTCGTTCCTAAATGAGCTTTTATCTCTCTCCCCTCACCACAAATCAGATTCTTCTGAGGAGTTCCCAGTACATTATCCTTTCCCCTGTGTAATTACCTTAACAAGCTCCAGCTGTTTTTATTCTCAGAAGATTTACTCCTTGATATACAGCTGCCTCCCCACTTCGTAAGTGCAGGACCTAAATGAGCTTTTTTCTCTGTTCCCTCACCACAATCCAGATTCTTTTGGGGAGTTACCAGTACAGTAACCATACCAGGAAGTACTTAATTTATTAAACTTCTGCTTTTCTTAATCTCAGTGGAGATATTTACTGATAAACAGCTACCTATGCAGCATGTTCATGTCGTTCCTAAATGAGCTTTTATCTCTCTCCCTTCACCACAAATCAGATTCTTCTGAGGAGTTCCCAGTACATTATCCTTTCCCCTGTGTAATTACCTTAACAAGCTCCAGCTGTTTTTATTCTCAGAAGGTTTACTCCCTGATATACAGCTGCCTACCCCCTTCGTAAGTGCAGGTCCTAAATGAGCTTTTTTCTCTGTTCCCTCACCACAATCCAGATTCTTTTGGGGAGTAACCAGTACAGTAACCATACCACGAAGTACTTAATTTATTAAGCTACTGCTTTTCTTAATCTCAGTGGAGATATTTACTGATAAACAGCTACCTACGCAGCATGTTCATGTCGTTTCAAAATGAGCTTTTATCTCTCTCCCCTCACCACAAATCAGATTCTTCTGAGGAGTTCCCAGTACATTATCCTTTTTCCTGTGTAATTACCTTAACAAGCTCCAGCTGTTTTTATTCTCAGAAGGTTTACTCCCTGATATACAGCTGCCTACCCCCTTCGTAAGTGCAGGTCCTAAATGAGCTTTTTTCTCTGTTCCCTCACCACAATCCAGATTCTTTTGGGGAGTTACAAATAGAGTAACCATACCAGGAAGTACTTAATTTATTAAGCTATTGCTTTTCTATATCTCAGTGGAGATATTTACTGATAAACAGATACGTACGCAGCATGTTCATGTCGTTCTTAATGAGCTTTTATCTCTCTCCTCTCAGCACAAATCAGATTCTTCTGAGGAGTTCCCAGTACATTATCCTTTCCCCTGTGTAATTACCTTAACAAGCTCCAGCTGTTTTTATTCTCAGAAGGTTTACTCCCTAATAAACAGCTGCCTACCCCCTTCGTAAGTGCAGATCTTAAATTAGCTTTTTTCTCTGTTCCCTCACCACAATCCAGATTCTTTTGGGGAGTTACCAGTACAGTAACCATACCAGGAAGTACTTAATTTATTAAGCTACTGCTTTTCTTAATCTCAGTGGAGATATTTACTGATAAACAGCTACCTACGCAGCATGTTCATGTCGTTCCTAAATAAGCTTTTATCTCTCTCCCGTCACCACAAATCAGATTCTTCTGAGGAGTTCCCAGTAATTTATAATTTCCCCTGTGTAATTACCTTAACAAGCTCCAGCTGTTTTTATTCTCAGAAGGTTTACTCCCTGATATACAGCTGCCTACCCCCTTCGTAAATGCAGGTCCTAAATGAGCTTTTTTCTCTGTTCCCTCACCACAATCCAGATTCTTTTGGGGAGTTACCAGTACAGAAACCATACCAGGAAGTACTTAATTTATTAAGCTCCTGCTTTTCTTAATCTCAGTGGAGATATTTACTGATAAACAGCTACCTACGCAGCATGTTCATGTCGTTCCTAAATGAACTTTTATCTCTCTCCCCTCACCACAAATCAGATTCTTGTGAGGAGTTCCCAGTACATTATCCTTTTTCCTGTGTAATTACCTTAACAAGCTCCAGCTGTTTTTATTCTCAGAAGGTTTACTCCCTGATATACAGCTGCCTACCCCCTTCGTAAGTGCAGGTCCTAAATGAGCTTTTTTCTCTGTTCCCTCACCACAATCCAGATTCTTTTGGGGAGTTACAAATAGAGTAACCATACCAGGAAGTACTTAATTTATTAAGCTATTGCTTTTCTATATCTCAGTGGAGATATTTACTGATAAACAGATACGTACGCAGCATGTTCATGTCGTTCTTAATGAGCTTTTATCTCTCTCCTCTCAGCACAAATCAGATTCTTCTGAGGAGTTCCCAGTACATTATCCTTTTTCCTGTGTAATTACCTTAACAAGCTCCAGCTGTTTTTATTCTCAGAAGGTTTACTCCCTGATATACAGCTGCCTACCCCCTTCGTAAGTGCAGGTCTTAGATGAGCTTTTTTCTCTGTTCCCTCAAGACAATTCAGATTCTTTTGGGGAGTTACCAGTACAGTAACCATACCAGGAAGTACTTAATTTATTAAGCTACTGCTTTTCTTAATCTCAGTGGAGATATTTACTGATAAACAGCTACCTACGCAGCATGTTCCTTTCGTTCCTAAATGAGCTTTTATCTCTCTCCCCTCACCACAAATCAGATTTTTCTGAGGAGTTCCCAGTACATTATCCTTTCCCCTGTGTAATTACCTTAACAAGCTCCAGCTGTTTTTATTCTCAGCAGGTTTACTCCCTGATATACTGCTGCCTAACCCCTTCATAAGTGCAGGTCCTAAATGAGCTTTTATCTCTGTTCCCTCACCACAATCCAGATTCTTTTGGGGAGTTACCAGTACAGTAACCATACCAGGAAGTACTTAATTTATTAAGCTACTGCTTTTCTTAATCTCAGTGGAGATATTTACTGATAAACAGCAACCTACGCAGCATGTTCATGTCGTTCCTAAATGAGCTTTTATCTCTCTCCCGTCACCACAAATCAGATTCTTCTGAGGAGTTCCCAGTACTTTATAATTTCCCCTGTGTAATTACCTTAACCAGCTCCAGCTGTTTTTATTCTCAGAAGGTTTACTCCCTGATATACAGCTGCCTACCCCCTTCGTAAGTGCAGGTCCTAAATGAGCTTTTTTCTCTGTTCCCTCACCACAATCCAGATTCTTTTGGGGAGTAACCAGTACAGTAACCATACCACGAAGTACTTAATTTATTAAGCTACTGCTTTTCTTAATCTCAGTGGAGATATTTACTGATAAACAGCTACCTACGCAGCATGTTCATGTCGTTTCAAAATGAGCTTTTATCTCTCTCCCCTCACCACAAATCAGATTCTTTTGAGGAGTTCCCAGTACATTATCCTTTTTCCTGTGTAATTACCTTAACAAGCTCCACCTGTTTTTATTCTCAGAAGGTTTACTCCCTGATATACAGCTGCCTACCCCCTTCGTAAGTGCAGGTCCTAAATGAGCTTTTTTCTCTGTTCCCTCACCACAATCCAGATTCTTTTGGGGAGTTACCAATAGAGTAACCATACCAGGAAGTACTTAATTTATTAAGCTATTGCTTTTCTATATCTCAGTGGAGATATTTACTGATAAACAGATACGTACGCAGCATGTTCATGTCGTTCTTAATGAGCTTTTATCTCTCTCCTCTCAGCACAAATCAGATTCTTCTGAGGAGTTCCCAGTACATTATCCTTTCCCCTGTGTAATTACCTTAACAAGCTCCAGCTGTTTTTATTCTCAGAAGGTTTACTCCCTAATAAACAGCTGCCTACCCCCTTCGTAAGTGCAGATCTTAAATTAGCTTTTTTCTCTGTTCCCTCACCACAATTCAGATTCTTTTGGGGAGTTACCAGTACAGTAACCATACCAGGAAGTACTTAATTTATTAAGCTACTGCTTTTCTTAATCTCAGTGGAGATATTTACTGATAAACAGCTACCTACGCAGCATGTTCATGTCGTTCCTAAATAAGCTTTTATCTCTCTCCCGTCACCACAAATCAGATTCTTCTGAGGAGTTCCCAGTACTTTATAATTTCCCCTGTGTAATTACCTTAACAAGCTCCAGCTGTTTTTATTCTCAGAAGGTTTACTCCCTGATATACAGCTGCCTACCCCCTTCGTAAATGCAGGTCCTAAATGAGCTTTTTTCTCTGTTCCCTCACCACAATCCAGATTCTTTTGGGGAGTGACCAGTACAGTAACCATACCAGGAAGTACTTAATTTATTAAGGTACTGCTTTTCTTAATCTCAGTGGAGATATTTACTGATAAACAGCTACCTACGCAGCATGTTCATGTCGTTCCTGAATGAGCTTTTATCTCTCTCCCCTCACCACAAATCAGATTCTTCTGAGGAGTTCCCAGTACATTATCCTTTCCCCTGTGTAATTACCTTAACAAGCTCCAGCTGTTTTTATTCTCAGAAGGTTTACTCCCTGATATACAGCTGCCTACCCCCTTCGTAAGTGCAGGTCCTAAATGAGCATTTTTCTCTGTTCCCTCACCACAATCCAGATTCTTTTGGGGAGTTACCAGTACAGTAACCATACCAGGAAGTACTTAATTTATTAAGCTACTGCTTTTGTTAATCTCAGTGGAGATATTTCCTGATAAACAGCTACCTATGCAGCATGTTCATGTCGTTCCTAAATGAGCTTTTATCTCTCTCCCCTCACCACAAATCAGATTCTTCGGAGGAGTTCCCAGTACATTATCCTTTCCCCTGTGTAATTACCTTAACAAGCTCCAGCTGTTTTTATTCTCAGAAGGTTTACTCCCTGATATACAGCTGCCTACCCCCTTCGTAAGTGCAGGTCCTAAATGAGCTTTTTTCTCTGTTCCCTCACCACAATCCAGATTCTTTTGGGGAGTTACCAGTACAGTAACCATACCAGGAAGTACTTAATTTATTAAGCTACTGCTTTTCTTAATCTCAGTGGAGATATTTACTGATAAACAGCTACCTACGCATTATGTTCATGTCGTTCCTAAATGAGCTTTTATCTCTCTCCCCTCACCACAAATCAGATTCTTCTGAGGAGCTCCCAGTACATTATCCTTTCCCCTGTGTAATTACCTTAACAAGCTCCAGCTGTTTTTATTCTCAGAAGGTTTACTCCCTGATATACAGCTGCCTACCCCCTTCGTAAGTGCAGGTCCTAAATGAGCTTTTTTCTCTGTTCCCTCACCACAATCCAGATTCTTTTGGGGAGTTACCAATAGAGTAACCATACTAGGAAGTACTTAATTTATTAAGCTATTGCTTTTCTATATCTCAGTGGAGATATTTACTGATAAACAGATACGTACGCAGCATGTTCATGTCGTTCTTAATGAGCTTTTATCTCTCTCCTCTCAGCACAAATCAGATTCTTCTGAGGAGTTCCCAGTACATTATCCTTTCCCCTGTGTAATTACCTTAACAAGCTCCAGCTGTTTTTATTCTCAGAAGGTTTACTCCCTAATAAACAGCTGCCTACCCCCTTCGTAAGTGCAGATCTTAAATTAGCTTTTTTCTCTGTTCCCTCACCACAATCCAGATTCTTTTGGGGAGTTACCAGTACAGTAACCATACCAGGAAGTACTTAATTTATTAAGCTACTGCTTTTCTTAATCTCAGTGGAGATATTTACTGATAAACAGCTACCTACGCAGCATGTTCATGTCGTTCCTAAATGAACTTTTATCTCTCTCCCCTCACCACAAATCAGATTCTTGTGAGGAGTTCCCAGTACATTATCCTTTCCCCTGTGTAATTACCTTAACAAGCTCCAGCTGTTTTTATCCTCAGAAGGTTTACTGCCTGATATACAGCTGCCTACCCCCTTCGGAAGTGCAGGTCTTAAATGAGCTTTTTTCTCTGTTCCCTCAAGACAATTCAGATTCTTTTGGGGAGTTACCAGTACAGTAACCATACCAGGAAGTACTTAATTTATTAAGCTACTGCTTTTCTTAATCTCAGTGGAGATATTTACTGATAAACAGCTACCTACGCAGCATGTTCATGTCGTTCCTAAATGAGCTTTTATCTCTCTCCCCTCACCACCAATCAGATTCTTCTGAGGAGTTTACAGTACATTATCCTTTCCCCTGTGTAATTACCTTAACAAGCTCCAGCTGTTTTTATTCTCAGAAGGTTTACTCCCTGATATACAGCTGCCTACCCCCTTCGTAAGTGCAGGTCCTAAATGAGCTTTTTTCTCTGTTCCCTCACCACAATCCAGATTCTTTTGGGGAGTTACCAGTACAGTAACCATACCAGGAAGTACTTAATTTATTAAGCTACTGCTTTTCTTAATCTCAGTGGAGATATTTACTGATAAACCGCTACCTACGCAGCATGTTCATGTCGTTCCTAAATGAGCTTTTATCTCTCTCCCCTCACCACAAATCAGATTCTTCTGAGGAGTTCCCAGTACATTATCCTTTCCCCTGTGTAATTACCTTAACAAGCTACAGCTGTTTTTATTCTCAGAAGGTTTGCTCCCTGATATACAGCTGCCTACCCCCTTCGTAAGTGCAGGTCCTAAATGAGCTTTTTTCTCTGTTCCCTCACCACAATCCAGATTCTTTTGGAGAGTTACCAGTACAGTAACCATACCAGGAAGTACTTAATTTATTAAGCTACTGCTTTTCTTAATCTCAGTGGAGATATTTACTGATAAACAGCTACCTACGCAGCATGTTCCTGTCGTTCCTAAATGAGCTTTTATCTCTCTCCCCTCACCACAAATCAGATTCTTCTGAGGAGTTCCCAGTACATTATCCTTTCCCCTATGTAATTACCTTAACAAGCTCCAGCTGTTTTTATTCTCAGCAGGTTTACTCCCTGATATACTGCTGCCTAACCCCTTCATAAGTGCAGGTCCTAAATGAGCTTTTATCTCTGTTCCCAAACCACAATCCAGATTCTTTTGGGGAGTTACCAGTACAGTAACCATACCAGGAAGTACTTAATTTATTAAGCTACTGCTTTTCTTAATCTCAGTGGAGATATTTACTGATAAACAGCTACCTACGCAGCATGTTCATGTCTTTCCTAAATAAGCTTTTATCTCTCTCCCCTCACCACAAATCAGATTCTTCTGAGGAGTTCCCAGTACTTTATAATTTCCCCTGTGTAATTACTTTAACAAGCTCCAGCTGTTTTTATTCTCAGAAGTTTTACTCCCTGATATACAGCTGCCTACCCCCTTCGAAAGTGCAGGTCCTAAATGAGCATTTTTCTCTGTTCCGTCACCACAATCCAGATTCTTTTGGGGAGTTACCAGTACGGTAACCATACCAGGAAGTACTTAATTTATTAAGCTACTGCTTTTCTTAATCTCAGTGGAGATATTTACTGATAAACAGCTACCTACGCAGCATGTTCATGTCGTTCCTAAATGAGCTTTTATCTCTCTCCCCTCACCACAAATCAGATTCTTCTGAATCGTTCCCAGTACTTTATAATTAACCCTGTGGAATTACCTTAACCAGCTCCAGCTGTTTTTATTCTCAGAAGGTTTACTCCCTGATATACAGCTTCCTACCCCCTTCGTCAGTGCAGGTCCTAAATGAGCTTTTTTCTCTGTTCCCTCACCCCAATCCAGATTCTTTTGGGGAGTTACCAGTACAGTAACCATACCAGGAAGTACTTAATTTATTAAGGTACTGCTTTTCTTAATCTCAGTGGAGATATTTACTGATAAACAGCTACCTACGCAGCATGTTCATGTCGTTCCTGAATGAGCTTTTATCTCTCTCCCCTCACCACAAATCAGATTCTTCTGAGGAGTTCCCAGTACATTATCCTTTCCCCTGTGTAATTACCTTAACAAGCTCCAGCTGTTTTTATTCTCAGAAGGTTTACTCCCTGATATACAGCTGCCTACCCCCTTCGTAAGTGCAGGTCCTAAATGAGCATTTTTCTCTGTTCCCTCACCACAATCCAGATTCTTTTGGGGAGTTACCAGTACAGTAACCATACCAGGAAGTACTTAATTTATTAAGCTACTGCTTTTGTTAATCTCAGTGGAGATATTTCCTGATAAACAGCTACCTATGCAGCATGTTCATGTCGTTCCTAAATGAGCTTTTATCTCTCTCCCCTCACCACAAATCAGATTCTTCGGAGGAGTTCCCAGTACATTATCCTTTCCCCTGTGTAATTACCTTAACAAGCTCCAGCTGTTTTTATTCTCAGAAGGTTTACTCCCTGATATACAGCTGCCTACCCCCTTCGTAAGTGCAGGTCCTAAATGAGCTTTTTTCTCTGTTCCCTCACCACAATCCAGATTCTTTTGGGGAGTTACCAGTACAGTAACCATACCAGGAAGTACTTAATTTATTAAGCTACTGCTTTTCTTAATCTCAGTGGAGATATTTACTGATAAACAGCTACCTACGCATTATGTTCATGTCGTTCCTAAATGAGCTTTTATCTCTCTCCCCTCACCACAAATCAGATTCTTCTGAGGAGCTCCCAGTACATTATCCTTTCCCCTGTGTAATTACCTTAACAAGCTCCAGCTGTCTTTATTCTCAGAAGGTTTACTCCCTGATATACAGCTGCCTACCCCCTGCGTAAGTGCAGGTCCTAAATGAGGATTTTTCTCTGTTCCCTCACCACAATCCAGATTCTTTTGGGGAGTTACCAGTCCAGTAACCATACCAGGAAGTACTTAATTTATTAAGCTACTGCTTTTCTTAATCTCAGTGGAGATATTTACTGATAAACAGCTACCTACGCAGCATGTTCATGTCGTTCCTAAATGAGCTTTTATCTCTCTCCCCTCACCACAAATCAGATTCTTCGGAGGAGTTCCCAGTACATTATCCTTTCCCCTGTGTAATTACCTTAACAAGCTCCAGCTGATTTTATTCTCAGAAGGTTTACTCCCTGATATACAGCTGCCTACCCCCTTCGTAAGTGCAGGTCCTAAGTGAGCTTTTTTCTTTGTTCTCTCACCACAATCCAGATTCTTTTGGTTAGTTACCAGTACAGTAACCATACCAGGAAGTACTTAATTTATTAAGCTACTGCTTTTGTTAATCTCAGTGGAGATATTTACTGATAAACAGCTACCTACGCAGCATGTTCATGTCGTTCCTAAATGAGCTTTTATCTCTCTCCCCTCACCACAAATCAGATTCTTCTGAGGAGTTCCCAGTACATTATCCTTTCCCCTGTGTAATTACCTTAACAAGCTTCAGCTGTTTTTATTCTCAGAAGGTTTACTCCCTGATATACAGCTGCCTACCCCCTTGGTAAGTGCAGGTCCTAAATGAGCTTTTTTCTCTGTTCCCTCACCACAATCCAGATTCTTTTGGGGAGTTACCAGTACAGTAACCATACCAGTAAGTACTTAATTTATTAAGCTACTGCTTTTCTTAATCTCAGGGGAGATATTTACTGATAAACAGCTACCTACGCAGCATGTTCATGTCGTTCCTAAATGAGCTTTTATCTCTCTCCCCTCACCACAAATCAGATTCTTCTGAGGAGTTCCCAGTACATTATCCTTTCCCCTGTGTAATTACCTTAACAAGCTCCAGCTGTTTTTATTCTCAGAAGGTTTACTCCCAGATATACAGCTGCCTATCCCCTTCGTAAGTGCAGGTCCTAAATGAGCTTTTTTCTCTGTTCCCTCACCACAATCCAGATTCTTTTGGGGAGTTACCAGTACAGTAACCACACAAGGATGTACTTAATTTATTAAGCTACTGCTTTTCTTAATCTCAGAGGAGATATTTACTGATAAACAGCTACCTACGCAGCATGTTCATGTCGTTCCTAAATGAGCTTTTATCTCTCTCCCCTCACCACAAATCAGATTCTTCTGAGGAGTTCCCAGTACATTATCCTTTCCCCTGTGTAATTACCTTAACAAGCTCCAGCTGTTTTTATTCGCAGAAGGTTTACTCCCTGATATACAGCTGCCTACCCCCTTCGTAAGTGCAGGTCCTAAATGAGCTTTTTTCTCTGTTCCCTCACCACAATCCAGATTCTTTTGGGGACTTACCAGTACAGTAACCATACCAGGAAGTACTTAATTTATTAAGCTACTGCTTTTCTTAAAATCAGTGGAGATATTTACTGATAAACAGATATGTACGCAGCATGTTCATGTCGTTATTAATGAGCTTTTATCTCTCTCCTCTCAGCACAAATCAGATTCTTCTGAGGAGTTCCCAGTACATTATCCTTTCCCCTGTGTAATTACCTTAACAAGCTCCAGCTGTTTTTATTCTCAGAAGGTTTACTCCCTAATATACAGCTGCCTACCCCCTTCGTAAGTGCAGGTCTTAAATGAGCTTTTTTCTCTGTTCCCTCACCACAATACAGATTCTTTTGGGGAGTTACCAGTACAGTAACCATACCAGGAAGTACTTAATCTATTAAGCTACTGCTTTTCTTAATCTCAGTGGATATATTTACTGATAAACAGCTACCTACGCAGCATGTTCATGTCGTTCCTAAATGAGCTTTTATCTCTCCCCTCACCACCAATCAGATTCTTCTGAGGAGTTCCCAGTACATTATCCATTCCCCTGTGTAATTACCTTAACAAGCTCCAGCTGTTTTTATTCTCAGAAGGTTTACTCCCTGATATACAGCTGCCTACCCCCTTCGTAAGTGCAGGTCCTAAATGAGCTTTTTTCTCTGTTCCCTCACCACAATCCAGATTCTTTTGGGGAGTAACCAGTACAGTAACCATACCACGAAGTACTTAATTTATTAAGCTACTGCTTTTCTTAATCTCAGTGGAGATATTTACTGATAAACAGCTACCTACGCAGCATGTTCATGTCGTTTCAAAATGAGCTTTTATCTCTCTCCCCTCACCACAAATCAGATTCTTCTGAGGAGTTCCCAGTACATTATCCTTTTTCCTGTGTAATTACCTTAACAAGCTCCACCTGTTTTTATTCTCAGAAGGTTTACTCCCTGATATACAGCTGCCTACCCCCTTCGTAAGTGCAGGTCCTAAATGAGCTTTTTTCTCTGTTCCCTCACCACAATCCAGATTCTTTTGGGGAGTTACCAATAGAGTAACCATACCAGGAAGTACTTAATTTATTAAGCTATTGCTTTTCTATATCTCAGTGGAGATATTTACTGATAAACAGATACGTACGCAGCATGTTCATGTCGTTCTTAATGAGCTTTTATCTCTCTCCTCTCAGCACAAATCAGATTCTTCTGAGGAGTTCCCAGTACATTATCCTTTCCCCTGTGTAATTACCTTAACAAGCTCCAGCTGTTTTTATTCTCAGAAGGTTTACTCCCTAATAAACAGCTGCCTACCCCCTTCGTAAGTGCAGATCTTAAATTAGCTTTTTTCTCTGTTCCCTCACCACAATCCAGATTCTTTTGGGGAGTTACCAGTACAGTAACCATACCAGGAAGTACTTAATTTATTAAGCTACTGCTTTTCTTAATCTCAGTGGAGATATTTACTGATAAACAGCTACCTACGCAGCATGTTCATGTCGTTCCTAAATAAGCTTTTATCTCTCTCCCGTCACCACAAATCAGATTCTTCTGAGGAGTTCCCAGTACTTTATAATTTCCCCTGTGTAATTACCTTAACAAGCTCCAGCTGTTTTTATTCTCAGAAGGTTTACTCCCTGATATACAGCTGCCTACCCCCTTCGTAAATGCAGGTCCTAAATGAGCTTTTTTCTCTGTTCCCTCACCACAATCCAGATTCTTTTGGGGAGTTACCAGTACAGAAACCATACCAGGAAGTACTTAATTTATTAAGCTACTGCTTTTCTTAATCTCAGTGGAGATATTTACTGATAAACAGCTACCTACGCAGCATGTTCATGTCGTTCCTAAATGAACTTTTATCTCTCTCCCCTCACCACAAATCAGATTCTTGTGAGGAGTTCCCAGTACATTATCCTTTCCCCTGTGTAATTACCTTAACAAGCTCCAGCTGTTTTTATTCTCAGAAGGTTTACTGCCTGATATACAGCTGCCTACCCCCTTCGGAAGTGCAGGTCTTAAATGAGCTTTTTTCTCTGTTCCCTCAAGACAATTCAGATTCTTTTGGGGAGTTACCAGTACAGTAACCATACCAGGAAGTACTTAATTTATTAAGCTACTGCTTTTCTTAATCTCAGTGGAGATATTTACTGATAAACAGCTACCTACGCAGCATGTTCATGTCGTTCCTAAATGAGCTTTTATCTCTCTCCCCTCACCACCAATCAGATTCTTCTGAGGAGTTTCCAGTACATTATCCTTTCCCCTGTGTAATTACCCTAACAAGCTCCAGCTGTTTTTATTCTCAGAAGGTTTACTCCCTGATATACAGCTGCCTACCCCCTTCGTAAGTGCAGGTCCTAAATGAGCTTTTTTCTCTGTTCCCTCACCACAATCCAGATTCTTTTGGGGAGTTACCAGTACAGTAACCATACCAGGAAGTACTTAATTTATTAAGCTACTGCTTTTCTTAATCTCAGTGGAGATATTTACTGATAAACAGCTACCTACGCAGCATATTCATGTCGTTCCTAAATGAGCTTTTATCTCTCTCCCCTCACCACAAATCAGATTCTTCTGAGGAGTTCCCAGTACATTATCCTTTCCCCTGTGTAATTAACTTAACAAGCTCCAGCTGTTTTTATTCTCAGAAGCTTTACTCCCTGATATACAGCTGCCTACCCCCTTCGTAAGTGCAGGTCCTAAATGAGCTTTTTTCCCTGTTCCCTCACCACAATCCAGATTCTTTAGGGAGTTACCAGTACAGTAACCATACCAGGAAGTACTTAATTTATTAAGCTACTGCTTTTCTTAATCTCAGTGGAGATATTTACTGATAAACAGCTACCTACGCAGCATGTTCATGTCGTTCCTAAATGAGCTTTTATCTCTCTCCCCTCACCACCAATCAGATTCTTCTGAGGAGTTTCCAGTACATTATCCTTTCCCCTGTGTAATTACCTTAACAAGCTCCAGCTGTTTTTATTCTCAGAAGGTTTACTCCCTGATATACAGCTGCCTACCCCCTTCGTAAGTGCAGGTCCTAAATGAGCTTTTTTCTCTGTTCCCTCACCACAATCCAGATTCTTTTGGGGAGTTACCAGTACAGTAACCATACCAGGAAGTACTTAATTTATTAAGCTACTGCTTTTCTTAATCTCAGTGGAGATATTTACTGATAAACCGCTACCTACGCAGCATGTTCATGTCGTTCCTAAATGAGCTTTTATCTCTCTCCCCTCACCACAAATCAGATTCTTCTGAGGAGTTCCCAGTACATTATCCTTTCCCCTGTGTAATTACCTTAACAAGCTACAGCTGTTTTTATTCTCAGAAAGTTTGCTCCCTGATATACAGCTGCCTACCCCCTTCGTAAGTGCAGGTCCTAAATGAGCTTTTTTCTCTGTTCCCTCACCACAATCCAGATTCTTTTGGAGAGTTACCAGTACAGTAACCATACCAGGAAGTACTTAATTTATTAAGCTACTGCTTTTCTTAATCTCAGTGGAGATATTTACTGATAAACAGCTACCTACGCAGCATGTTCATGTCGTTTCAAAATGAGCTTTTAACTCTCTCCCCTCACCACAAATCAGATTCTTCTGAGGAGTTCCCAGTACATTATCCTTTCCCCTGTGTAATTACCTTACCAAGCTCCAGCTGTTTTTATTCTCAGAAGGTTTACTCCCTGATATACAGCTGCCTACCCCCTTGGTAAGTGCAGGTCCTAAATGAGCTTTTTTCTCTCTACCCTCACCACAATCCAGATTCTTTTGGGGAGTTACCAGTACAGTAACCATACCAGTAAGTACTTAATTTATTAAGCTACTGCTTTTCTTAATCTCAGGGGAGATATTTACTGATAAACAGCTACGTACCCAGCATGTTCATGTCGTTCCTAAATGAGCTTTTATCTCTCTCCCCTCACCACAAATCAGATTCTTCTGAGGAGTTCCCAGTACATTATCCTTTCCCCTGTGTAATTACCTTAACAAGCTCCAGCTGTTTTTATTCTCAGAAGGTTTACTCCCAGATATACAGCTGCCTACCCCCTTCGTAAGTGCAGGTCCTAAATGAGCTTTTTTCTCTGTTCCCTCACCACAATCCAGATTCTTTTGGGGAGTTACCAGTACAGTAACCACACAAGGATGTACTTAATTTATTAAGCTACTGCTTTTCTTAATCTCAGAGGAGATATTTACTGATAAACAGCTACCTACGCAGCATGTTCATGTCGTTCCTATATGAGCTTTTATCTCTCTCCCCTCACCACAAATCAGATTCTTCTGAGGAGTTCCCAGTACATTATCCTTTCCCCTGTGTAATTACCTTAACAAGCTCCAGCTGTTTTTATTCTCAGAAGGTTTACTCCCAGATATACAGCTGCCTACCCCCTTCGTAAGTGCAGGTCCTAAATGAGCTTTTTTCTCTGTTCCCTCACCACAATCCAGATTCTTTTGGGGAGTTACCAGTACAGTAACCACACAAGGATGTACTTAATTTATTAAGCTACTGCTTTTCTTAATCTCAGAGGAGATATTTACTGATAAACAGCTACCTACGCAGCATGTTCATGTCGTTCCTAAATGAGCTTTTATCTCTCTCCCCTCACCACAAATCAGATTCTTCTGAGGAGTTCCCAGTACATTATCCTTTCCCCTGTGTAATTACCTTAACAAGCTCCAGCTGTTTTTATTCGCAGAAGGTTTACTCCCTGATATACAGCTGCCTACCCCCTTCGTAAGTGCAGGTCCTAAATGAGCTTTTTTCTCTGTTCCCTCACCACAATCCAGATTCTTTTGGGGACTTACCAGTACAGTAACCATACCAGGAAGTACTTAATTTATTAAGCTACTGCTTTTCTTAATCTCAGTGGAGATATTTACTGATAAACAGCTACCTACGCAGCATATTCATGTCGTTCCTAAATGAGCTTTTATCTCTCTCCCCTCACCACAAATCAGATTCTTCTGAGGAGTTCCCAGTACATTATCCTTTCCCCTGTGTAATTAACTTAACAAGCTCCAGCTGTTTTTATTCTCAGAAGCTTTACTCCCTTATATACAGCTGCCTACCCCCTTCGTAAGTGCAGGTCCTAAATGAGCTTTTTTCCCTGTTCCCTCACCACAATCCAGATTCTTTAGGGAGTTACCAGTACAGTAACCATACCAGGAAGTACTTAATTTATTAAGCTACTGCTTTGCTTAATCTCAGTGGAGATATTTACTGATAAACAGCTACCTACACAGCATGTTCATGTCGTTCCTAAATGAGCTTTTATCTCTCTCCCCTCACCACCAATCAGATTCTTCTGAGGAGTTCCCAGTACATTATCCTTTCCCCTGTGTAATTACCTTAACAAGCTCCAGCTTTTTTTATTCTCAGAAGGTTTACTCCCTGATATACAGCTGCCTACCCCCTTCGTAAGTGCAGGTCCAAAATGAGCTTTTTTCTATGTTCCCTCACCACAATCCAGATTCTTTTGGGGAGTTACCAATAGAGTAACCATACCAGGAAGTACTTAATTTATTAAGCTATTGCTTTTCTTAATCTCAGTGGAGATATTTACTGATAAACAGATATGTACGCAGCATGTTCATGTCGTTCTTAATGAGCTTTTATCTCTCTCCTCTCAGCACAAATCAGATTCTTCTGAGGAGTTCCCAGTACATTATCCTTTCCCCTGTGTAATTACCTTAACAAGCTCCAGCTGTTTTTATTCTCAGAAGGTTTACTCCCTAATATACAGCTGCCTACCCCCTTCGTAAGTGCAGGTCTTAAATGAGCTTTTTTCTCTGTTCCCTCACCACAATACAGATTCTTTTGGGGAGTTACCAGTACAGTAACCATACCAGGAAGTACTTAATCTATTAAGCTACTGCTTTTCTTAATCTCAGTGGAGATATTTACTGATAAACAGCTACCTACGCAGCATGTTCATGTCGTTCCTAAATGAGCTTTTATCTCTCTCCCCTAACCACAAATCAGATTCTTCTGAGGAGTTCCCAGTACATTATCCTTTCCCCTGTGTAATTACCTTAACAAGCTCCAGCTGTTTTTATTCTCAGAAGGTTTACTCCCTGATATACAGCTGCCTACCCCCTTCGTAAGTGCAGGTCCTAAATGAGCTTTTTTCTCTGTTCCCTCACCACAATCCAGATTCTTTTGGGGAGTAACCAGTACAGTAACCATACCACGAAGTACTTAATTTATTAAGCTACTGCTTTTCTTAATCTCAGTGGAGATATTTACTGATAAACAGCTACCTACGCAGCATGTTCATGTAGTTCCTAAATAAGCTTTTATCTCTCTCCCGTCACCACAAATCAGATTCTTCTGAGGAGTTCCCAGTACTTTATAATTTCCCCTGTGTAATTACCTTAACAAGCTCCAGCTGTTTTTATTCTCAGAAGGTTTACTCCCTGATATACAGCTGCCTACCCCCTTCGTAAATGCAGGTCCTAAATGAGCTTTTTTCTCTGTTCCCTCACCACAATCCAGATTCTTTTGGGGAGTTACCAGTACAGAAACCATACCAGGAAGTACTTAATTTATTAAGCTACTGCTTTTCTTAATCTCAGTGGAGATATTTACTGATAAACAGCTACCTACGCAGCATGTTCATGTCGTTCCTAAATGAACTTTTATCTCTCTCCCCTCACCACAAATCAGATTCTTGTGAGGAGTTCCCAGTACATTATCCTTTCCCCTGTGTAATTACCTTAACAAGCTCCAGCTGTTTTTATTCTCAGAAGGTTTACTGCCTGATATACAGCTGCCTACCCCCTTCGGAAGTGCAGGTCTTAAATGAGCTTTTTTCTCTGTTCCCTCAAGACAATTCAGATTCTTTTGGGGAGTTACCAGTACAGTAACCATACCAGGAAGTACTTAATTTATTAAGCTACTGCTTTTCTTAATCTCAGTGGAGATATTTACTGATAAACAGCTACCTACGCAGCATGTTCATGTCGTTCCTAAATAAGCTTTTATCTCTCTCCCCTCACCACCAATCAGATTCTTCTGAGGAGTTTCCAGTACATTATCCTTTCCCCTGTGTAATTACCTTAACAAGCTCCAGCTGTTTTTATTCTCAGAAGGTTTACTCCCTGATATACAGCTGCCTACCCCCTTCGTAAGTGCAGGTCCTAAATGAGCTTTTTTCTCTGTTCCCTCACCACAATCCAGATTCTTTTGGGGAGTTACCAGTACAGTAACCATACCAGGAAGTACTTAATTTATTAAGCTACTGCTTTTCTTAATCTCAGTGGAGATATTTACTGATAAACCGCTACCTACGCAGCATGTTCATGTCGTTCCTAAATGAGCTTTTATCTCTCTCCCCTCACCACAAATCAGATTCTTCTGAGGAGTTCCCAGTACATTATCCTTTCCCCTGTGTAATTACCTTAACAAGCTACAGCTGTTTTTATTCTCAGAAGGTTTGCTCCCTGATATACAGCTGCCTACCCCCTTCGTAAGTGCAGGTCCTAAATGAGCTTTTTTCTCTATTCCCTCACCACAATCCAGATTCTTTTGGAGAGTTACCAGTACAGTAACCATACCAGGAAGTACTTAATTTATTAAGCTACTGCTTTTCTTAATCTCAGTGGAGATATTTACTGATAAACAGCTACCTACGCAGCATGTTCATGTCGTTTCAAAATGAGCTTTTAACTCTCTCCCCTCACCACAAATCAGATTCTTCTGAGGAGTTCCCAGTACATTATCCTTTCCCCTGTGTAATTACCTTACCAAGCTCCAGCTGTTTTTATTCTCAGAAGGTTTACTCCCTGATATACAGCTGCCTACCCCCTTGGTAAGTGCAGGTCCTAAATGAGCTTTTTTCTCTCTACCCTCACCACAATCCAGATTCTTTTGGGGAGTTACCAGTACAGTAACCATACCAGTAAGTACTTAATTTATTAAGCTACTGCTTTTCTTAATCTCAGGGGAGATATTTACTGATAAACAGCTACGTACCCAGCATGTTCATGTCGTTCCTAAATGAGCTATTATCTCTCTCCCCTCACCACAAATCAGATTCTTCTGAGGAGTTCCCAGTACATTATCCTTTCCCCTGTGTAATTACCTTAACAAGCTCCAGCTGTTTTTATTCTCAGAAGGTTTACTCCCAGATATACAGCTGCCTACCCCCTTCGTAAGTGCAGGTCCTAAATGAGCTTTTTTCTCTGTTCCCTCACCACAATCCAGATTCTTTTGGGGAGTTACCAGTACAGTAACCACACAAGGATGTACTTAATTTATTAAGCTACTGCTTTTCTTAATCTCAGAGGAGATATTTACTGATAAACAGCTACCTACGCAGCATGTTCATGTCGTTCATAAATGAGCTTTTATCTCTCTCCCCTCACCACAAATCAGATTCTTCTGAGGAGTTCCCAGTACATTATCCTTTCCCCTGTGTAATTACCTTAACAAGCTCCAGCTGTTTTTATTCGCAGAAGGTTTACTCCCTGATATACAGCTGCCTACCCCCTTCGTAAGTGCAGGTCCTAAATGAGCTTTTTTCTCTGTTCCCTCACCACAATCCAGATTCTTTTGGGGACTTACCAGTACAGTAACCATACCAGGAAGTACTTAATTTATTAAGCTACTGCTTTTCTTAATCTCAGTGGAGATATTTACTGATAAACAGCTACCTACGCAGCATATTCATGTCGTTCCTAAATGAGCTTTTATCTCTCTCCCCTCACCACAAATCAGATTCTTCTGAGGAGTTCCCAGTACATTATCCTTTCCCCTGTGTAATTAACTTAACAAGCTCCAGCTGTTTTTATTCTCAGAAGCTTTACTCCCTGATATACAGCTGCCTACCCCCTTCGTAAGTGCAGGTCCTAAATGAGCTTTTTTCCCTGTTCCCTCACCACAATCCAGATTCTTTAGGGAGTTACCAGTACAGTAACCATACCAGGAAGTACTTAATTTATTAAGCTACTGCTTTGCTTAATCTCAGTGGAGATATTTACTGATAAACAGCTACCTACACAGCATGTTCATGTCGTTCCTAAATGAGCTTTTATCTCTCTCCCCTCACCACCAATCAGATTCTTCTGAGGAGTTCCCAGTACATTATCCTTTCCCCTGTGTAATTACCTTAACAAGCTCCAGCTGTTTTTATTCTCAGAAGGTTTACTCCCTGATATACAGCTGCCTACCCCCTTCGTAAGTGCAGGTCCAAAATGAGCTTTTTTCTATGTTCCCTCACCACAATCCAGATTCTTTTGGGGAGTTACCAATAGAGTAACCATACCAGGAAGTACTATAATTTATTAAGCTATTGCTTTCTTAATCTCAGTGGAGATATTTACTGATAAACAGATATGTACGCAGCATGTTCATGTCGTTCTTAATGAGCTTTTATCTCTCTCCTCTCAGCACAAATCAGATTCTTCTGAGGAGTTCCCAGTACATTACCCTTTCCCCTGTGTAATTACCTTAACAAGCTCCAGCTGTTTTTATTCTCAGAAGGTTTACTCCCTAATATACAGCTGCCTACCCCCCTTCGTAAGTGCAGGTCTTAAATGAGCTTTTTTCTCTGTTCCCTCACCACAATACAGATTCTTTTGGGAGTTACCAGTATACAGTAACCATACCAGGAAGTACTTAATCTATTAAGCTACTGCTTTTCTTAATCTCAGTGGAGATATTTACTGATAAACAGCTACCTACGCAGCATGTTCATGTCGTTCCTAAATGAGCTTTTATCTCTCTCCCCTAACCACAAATCAGATTCTTCTGAGGAGTTCCCCAGTACATTATCCTTTCCCCTGTGTAATTACCTTAACAAGCTCCAGCTGTTTTTATTCTCAGAAGGTTTACTCCCTGATATACAGCTGCCTACCCCCTTCGTAAGTGCCGGTCCTAAATGAGCTTTTTTTCTCTGTTCCCTCACCACAATCCAGATTCTTTTGGGGAGTAACCAGTACAGTAACCATACCACGAAGTACTTAATTTATTAAGCTACTGCTTTTCTTAATCTCAGTGGAGATATTTACTGATAAACAGCTACCTACGCAGCATGTTCATGTCGTTCCTAAATAAGCTTTTATCTCTCTCCCCGTCACCACAAATCAGATTCTTCTGAGGAGTTCCAGTACTTTATAATTTCCCCTGTGTAATTACCTTAACAAGCTCCAGGTGTTTTTATTCTCAGAGGGTTTACTCCCTGATATACAGCTGCCTACCCCCTTCGTAAATGCAGGTCCTAAATGAGCTTTTTTCTCTGTTCCCTCACCACAATCCAGATTCTTTTGGGGAGTTACCAGTACAGAAACCATACCAGGAAGTACTTTAATTTATTAAGCTACTGCTTTTCTTAATCTCAGTGGAGATATTTACTGATAAACAGCTACCTACGCAGCATGTTCATGTCGTTCCTAATGAACTTTTATCTCTCTCCCCTCACCATAAATCAGATTCTTGTGAGGAGTTCCCAGTACATTATCCTTTCCCCTGTGTAATTACCTTAACAAGCTCCAGCTGTTTTTATTCTCAGAAGGTTTACTGCCTGATATACAGCTGCCTACCCCCTTCGGAAGTGCAGGTCTTAAATGAGCTTTTTTCTCTGTTCCCCTGAAGACAATTCAGATTCTTTTGGGGTGTTACCAGTACAGTAACCATACCAGGAAGTACTTAATTTATTAAGCTTCTGCTTTTCTTAATCTCAGTGGAGATATTTACTGATAAACAGCTACCTACGCAGCATGTTCATGTCGTTCCTAAATGAGCTTTTATCTCTCTCCCCTCACCACAAATCAGATTCTTCTGAGGAGTTCCCAGTACATTATCCTTTCCCCTGTGTAATTACCTTAACAAGCTACAGCTGTTTTTATTCTCAGAAGGTTTGCTCCCTGATATACAGCTGCCTACCCCCTTCGTAAGTGCAGGTCCTAAATGAGCTTTTTTTCTCTGTTCCCTCACCACAATCCAGATTCTTTTGGAGAGTTACCAGTACAGTAACCATACCAGGAAGTACTTAATTTATTAAGCTACTGCTTTTCTTAATCTCAGTGGAGATATTTACTGATAAACAGCTACCTACGCAGCATGTTCATGTCGTTTCAAAATGAGCTTTTAACTCTCTCCCCCTCACCACAAATCAGATTCTTCTGAGGAGTTCCCAGTACATTATCCTTTCCCCTGTGTAATTACCTTAACAAGCCCCAGCTGTTTTTATTCTCAGAAGCTTTAATCCCTGATATACAGCTGCCTACCCCCTTCGTAAGTGCAGGTCCTAAATGAGCTTTTTTCTCTGTTCCCTCACCACAATCCCAGATTCTTTTGGGGAGTTACCAGTACAGTAACCATACCAGGAAGTACTTAATTTATTAAGCTACTGCTTTTCTTAATCTCAGTGGAGATA
>NW_025956271.1:0-29710 GCF_023159225.1 Perognathus longimembris pacificus | reverse complement strand
TCCCAAAAGGAATCTGGATTGTGGTGAGGGAACAGAGAAAAAAGCTCATTTAGGACCTTGCACTTTCGAAGGGGGGTAGGCAGCTGTATATCAGGGAGTAAAGCTTCTGAGATAAAAACAGCTGCAGCTTGTTAAGGTAATTACACAGGGGAAAGGATAATGTACTGGGAACTCCTCAGAAGAATCTGATTTGTGGTGAGGGGAGAGAGATAAAAGCTCATTTAGGAACGACATGAACATGCTGCGTAGGTAGCTGTTATCAGTAAATATCTCCACTGAGATAAGAAAAGCAGTAGCTTAATAAATTAAGTACTTCTTGGTATGGTTACTGTACTGGTAACTCCCCAAAAGAATCTGGATTGTGGTGAGGGAACAGAGAAAAAAGCTCATTTAGGACCTGCACTTCGAAGGGGGTAGGCAGCTGTATATCAGGGGAGTAAAGCTTCTGAGAATAAAAACAGCTGCATCTTGTTAAGGTAATTACACAGGGGAAAGGATAATGTACTGGGAACTCCTCAGAAGATTCTGATTTGTGGTGAGGGGAGAGAGATAAAAGCTCATTTAGGAACGACATGAACATGCTGCGTATGTAGCTGTTTATCAGTAAATATCTCCACTGAGATTAAGAAAAGCAGTAGCTTAATAAAGTACTTCCTGGTGTGGTTACTGTACTGGTAACTCCCCAAAAGATTCTGGATTGTGGTGAGGGAACAGAGAAAAAAGCTCATTTAGGACCTGCACTTACGAAGGGGGTAGGCAGCTGTATATCAGGGAGTAAAGCTTCTGAGAATAAAAACAGCTGGAGCTTGTTAAGGTAATTACACAGGAGAAAGGATAAAGTACTGGGAACTCCTCAGAAGAATCTGATTTGTGGTGAGGGGAGAGAGATAAAAGCTCATTTAGGAACGACATGAACATGCTGCGTAGGTAGCTGTTTATCAGTAAATATCTCCACTGAGCTTTAGAAAAGCAGTAGCTTAATAAATTAAGTACTTCCTGGTATGGTTACTGTACTGGTAACTCCCCAAAAGAATCTGGATTGTGGTGAGGGAACAGAGAAAAAAGCTCATTTAGGACCTGCAATTACGAAGGGGGTAGGCAGCTGTATATCAGGGAGTAAAGCTTCTGAGAATAAAAACAGCTGCAGCTTGTTAAGGTAATTACACAGGGGAAAGGATAATGTACTGGAACTCCTCAGAAGAATCTGATTTGTGGTGAGGGGAGAGAGATAAAAGCTCATTTAGGAACGACATGAACATGCTGCGTAGGTAGCTGTTTATCAGTAAATATCTCGACTGAGATTAAGAAAAGCAGTAGCTTAATAAATTAAGTACTTCCTGGTATGGTTACTGTACTGGTAACTCCCAAAAGAATCTGGATTGTAGTGAGGGAACAGAGAAAAAGCTCATTTAAGGACCTGCACTTTCGAAGGGGGTAGGCAGCTGTATATCAGGGAGTAAAGCTTCTGAGAATAAAAACAGCTGGAGCTTGTTAAGGTACTTACACTGGGGAAAGGATAATGTACTGGGAACTCCTCAGAAGAATCTGATTGTGGTGAGGGGAGAGAGATAAAAGCTCATTTAGGAACGACATGAACATGCTGCGTAGGTAGCTGTTTATCAGTAAATATCTCCACTGAGATTAAGAAAAGCAGTAGCTTAATAAATTAAGTACTTCCTGGTATGGTTACTGTACTGGTAACTCCCCAAAAGAATCTGGATTGTGGTGAGGGAACAGAGAAAAAAGCTCATTTAGGACCTGCACTTACGAAGGGGGTAGGCAGCTGTATATCAGGGAGTAAACCTTCTGAGAATAAAAACAGCTGGAGCTTGTTAAGGTAATTACACAGGGGAAAGGATAATGTACTGGGAACTCTCAGAAGAATCTGATTGTGGTGAGGGGGGAGAGAGATAAAAGCTCATTTAGGAACGACATGAACATGCTGCGTAGGTAGCTGTTTATCAGTAAATATCTCACTGAGCTTTAGAAAAGCAGTAGCTTAATAAATTAAGTACTTCCTGGTATGGTTACTGTACTGGTAACTCCCCCCAAAAGAATCTGGATTGTGGTGAGGAACAGAGAAAAAAGCTCATTTAAGACCTGCACTTACGAAGGGGGTAGGCAGCTGTATATCAGGGAGTAAAGCTTCTGAGAATAAAAACAGCTGCAGCTTGTTAAGGTAATTACACAGGGAAAGAATAATGTACTGGGAACTCCTCAGAAGAATCTGATTTGTGGTGAGGGAGAGAGATAAAAGCTCATTTATGAACGACATGAACATGCTGCGTAGGTAGCTGTTATCAGTAAATATCTCCACTGAGATTAAGAAAAGCAGTAGCTTAATAATTAAGTACTTCCTGGTATGGTTACTGTACTGGTAACTCCCCAAAAGAATCTGGATTGTGGTGAGGGAACAGAGAAAAAAGCTCATTTAGACCTGCACTTACGAAGGGGGTAGGCAGCTGTATATCAGGGAGTAAAGCTTCTGAGAATAAAAACAGCTGCAGCTTGTTAAGGTAATTACACAGGGGAAAGGATAATGTACTGGAACACCTCAGAAGAATCTGATTTGTGGTGAGGGGAGAGAGATAAAAGCTCATTTAGGAACGACATGAACATGCTGCGTAGGTAGCTGTTTATCAGTAAATATCTCCACTGAGATTAAGAAAAGCAGTAGCTTAATAAATTAAGTACTTCCTGGTATGGTTACTGTAATGGTAATTCCCCAAAAGAATCTGGATTGTGGTGAGGGAACAGAGAAAAAAGCTCATTTAGGACCTGCACTTACGAAGGGGGTAGGCAGCTGTATATCAGGGAGTAAACCTTCTGAGAATAAAAACAGCTGGAGCTTGTTAAGGTAATTACACAGGGGAAAGGATAATGTACTGGGAACTCCTCAGAAGAATCTGATTTGTGGTGAGGGGAGAGAGATAAAAGCTCATTTAGGAACGACATGAACATGCTGCGTATGTAGCTGTTTATCAGTAAATATCTCCACTGAGATTAAGAAAAGCAGTAGCTTAATAAAGTACTTCCTGGTATGGTTACTGTACTGGTAACTCCCCAAAAGATTCTGGATTGTGGTGAGGGAACAGAGAAAAAAGCTCATTTAGGACCTGCACTTACGAAGGGGGTAGGCAGCTGTATATCAGGAAGTAAACTTCTGAGAATAAAAACAGCTGGAGCTTGTTAAGGTAATTACACAGGGGAATGGATAATGTACTGGGAACTCCTCAGAAGAATCTGATTTGTGGTGAGGGGAGAGAGATAAAAGCTCATTTAGGAACGACATGAACATGGTGCGTAGGTAGCTGTTTATCAGTAAATATCTCCACTGAGATTAAGAAAAGCAGTAGCTTAATAAATTAAGTACTTCCTGGTATGGTTACTGTACTGGTAACTCCCAAAAGAATCTGGATTTTGGTGAGGGAACAGAGAAAAAAGCTCATTTAGGACCTGCACTTACGAAGGGGGTAGGCAGCTGTATATCAGGGACTAAACTTCTGAGAATAAAAACAGCTGGAGCTTGTTAAGGTAATTACACAGGAGAAAGGATAAAGTACTGGGAACTCCTCAGAGAAATCTGATTTGTGGTGAGGGGAGAGAGATAAAGCTCATTTAGGAACGACATGAACATGCTGCGTAGATAGCTGTTTATCAGTAAATATCTCCACTGAGCTTTAGAAAAAGCAGTAGCTTAATAAATTAAGTACTTCCTGGTATGGTTACTGTACTGGTAACTCCCCAAAAGAATCTGGATTGTGGTAAGGGAACAGAGAAAAAAGCTCATTTAGGACCTGCACTTACGAAGGGGGTAGGCAGCTGTATATCAGGGAGTAAAGCTTCTGAGAATAAAAACAGCTGCAGCTTGTTAAGGTAATTACACAGGGGAAAGGATAATGTACTGGGAACTCCTCAGAAGAATCTGATTTGTGGTGAGGGGAGAGAGATAAAATCTCATTTAGAACGACATTAACATGCTGCGTAGGTAGCTGTTTATCAGTAAATATCTCCACTGAGATTAAGAAAAGCAGTAGCTTAATGAATTAAGTACTTCCTGGTATGGTTACTGTACTGGTAACTCCCCAAAAGAATCTGGATTGTGGTGAGGGAACAGAGAAAAAAGCTCATTTAGGACCTGCACTTACGAAGGGGGTAGGCAGCTGTATATCAGGGACTAAACCTTCTGAGAATAAAAACAGCTGGAGCTTGTTAAGGTAATTACACAGGGGAAAGGATATGTACTGGGAACTCCTCAGAAGAATCTGATTTGTGGTGAGGGGAGAGAGATAAAAGCTCATTTAGGAACGACATGAACATGCTGCGTAGGTAGCTGTTTATCAGTAATATCTCCACTGAGATTAAGAAAAGCAGTAGCTTAATAAATTAAGTACTTCCTGGTATGGTTACTGTACTGGTAACTCCCCAAAAGAATCTGGATTGTGGTGAGGGAACAGAGAAAAAAGCTCATTTAAGACCTGCACTTACGAAGGGGGTAGGCAGCTGTATATCAGGGAGTAAACCTTCTGAGAATAAAAACAGCTGGAGCTTGTTAAGGTAATTACACAGGAGAAAGGATAAAGTACTGGGAACTCCTCAGAAGAATCTGATTTGTGGTGAGGGGAGAGAGATAAAAGCTCATTTAGGAACGACATGAACATGCTGCGTAGGTAGCTGTTTATCAGTAAATATCTCCACTGAGCTTTAGAAAAGCAGTAGCTTAATAAATTAAGTACTTCCTGGTATGGTTACTGTACTGGTAACTCCCCAAAAGAATCTGGATTGTGGTGAGGGACAGAGAAAAAAGCTCATTTAGGACCTGCACTTTCGAAGGGGTAGGCAGCTGTATATCAGGGAGTAAAGCTTCTGAGAATAAAAACAGCTGCAGCTTGTTAAGGTAATTACACAGGGGAAAGGATAATGTACTGGGAACTCCTCAGAAGAATCTGATTTGTGGTGAGGGGAGAGAGATAAAAGCTCATTTAGGAACGACATGAACATGCTGCGTAGGTACGTGTTTATCAGTAAATATCTCCACTGAGATTAAGAAAAGCAGTAGCTTAATAAATTAAGTACTTCTTGGTATGGTTACTGTACTGGTAACTCCCCAAAAGAATCTGGATTGTGGTGAGGGAACAGAGAAAAAAGCTCATTTAGGACCTGCACTTACGAAGGGGGTAGGCAGCTGTATATCAGGGAGTAAAGCTTCTGAGAATAAAAACAGCTGCTCTTGTTAAGGTAATTACACAGGGGAAAGGATAATGTACTGGGAACTCCCTCAGAAGAATCTGATTTGTGGTGAGGGGAGAGAGATAAAAGCTCATTTAGGAACGACATGAACATGCTGCGTATGTAGCTGTTTATCAGTAAATATCTCCACTGAGATTAAGAAAAGCAGTAGCTTAATAAAGTACTTCCTGGTGTGGTTACTGTACTGGTAACTCCCCAAAAGATTCTGGATTGTGGTGAGGGAACAGAGAAAAAAGCTCATTTAGGACCTGCACTTACGAAGGGGGTAGGCAGCTGTATATCAGGGAGTAAAGCTTCTGAGAATAAAAACAGCTGGAGCTTGTTAAGGTAATTACACAGGAGAAAGGATAAGTACTGGGAACTCCTCAGAAGAATCTGATTTGTGGTGAGGGGAGAGAGATAAAAGCTCATTTAGGAACGACATGAACATGCTGCGTAGGTAGCTGTTTATCAGTAAATATCTCCACTGAGCTTTAGAAAAGCAGTAGCTTAATAAATTAAGTACTTCCTGGTATGGTTACTGTACTGGTAACTCCCCAAAAGAATCTGGATGTGGTGAGGGAACAGAGAAAAAAGCTCATTTAGGACCTGCAATTACGAAGGGGGTAGGCAGCTGTATATCAGGGAGTAAAGCTTCTGAGAATAAAAACAGCTGCAGCTTGTTAAGGTAATTACACAGGGGAAAGGATAATGTACTGGGAACTCCTCAGAAGAATCTGATTTGTGGTGAGGGGAGAGAGATAAAAGCTCATTTAGGAACGACATGAACATGCTGCGTAGGTAGCTGTTTATCAGTAAATATCTCGACTGAGATTAAGAAAAGCAGTAGCTTAATAAATTAAGTACTTCCTGGTATGGTTACTGTACTGGTAACTCCCCAAAAGAATCTGGATTGTAGTGAGGGAACAGAGAAAAAAGCTCATTTAGGACCTGCACTTTCGAAGGGGGTAGGCAGCTGTATATCAGGGAGTAAAGCTTCTGAGAATAAAAACAGCTGGAGCTTGTTAAGGGTACTTACACTGGGGAAAGGATAATGTACTGGGAACTCCTCAGAAGAATCTGATTGTGGTGAGGGGAGAGAGATAAAAGCTCATTTAGGAACGACATGAACATGCTGCGTAGGTAGCTGTTTATCAGTAAATATCTCCACTGAGATTAAGAAAAGCAGTAGCTTAATAAATTAAGTACTTCCTGGTATGGTTACTGTACTGGTAACTCCCCAAAAGAATCTGGATTGTGGTGAGGGAAGAGAAAAAAGCTCATTTAGGAACTGCACTTACGAAGGGGGTAGGCAGCTGTATATCAGGGAGTTAACCTTCTGAGAATAAAAACAGCTGGAGCTTGTTAAGGTAATTACACAGGAGAAAGGATAAAGTACTGGGAACTCCTCAGAAGAATCTGATTTGTGGTGAGGGGAGAGAGATAAAAGCTCATTTAGGAACGACATGAACATGCTGCGTAGGTAGCTGTTTATCAGTAAATATCTCCACTGAGCTTTAGAAAAGCAGTAGCTTAATAAATTAAGTACTTCCTGGTATGGTTACTGTACTGGTAACTCCCCAAAGAATCTGGATTGTGGTGAGGGAACAGAGAAAAAAGCTCATTTAAGACCTGCACTTACGAAGGGGGTAGGCAGCTGTATATCAGGGAGTAAAGCTTCTGAGAATAAAAACAGCTGCAGCTTGTTAAGGTAATTACACAGGGGAAAGGATAATGTACTGGGAACACCTCAGAAGAATCTGATTTGTGGTGAGGGGAGAGAGATAAAAGCTCATTTAGGAACGACATGAACATGCTGCGTAGGTAGCTGTTTATCAGTAAATATCTCCACTGAGATTAAGAAAAAGCAGTAGCTTAATAAATTAAGTACTTCCTGGTATGGTTACTGTAATGGTAATCCCCAAAAGAATCTGGATTGTGGTGAGGGAACAGAGAAAAAAGCTCATTTAGGACCTGCACTTACGAAGGGGGTAGGCAGCTGTATATCAGGGAGTAAACCTTCTGAGAATAAAAACAGCTGGAGCTTGTTAAGGTAATTACACAGGGGAAAGGATAATGTACTGGGAACTCCTCAGAAGAATCTGATTTGTGGTGAGGGGAGAGAGATAAAAGCTCATTTAGGAACGACATGAACATGCTGCGTATGTAGCTGTTTATCAGTAAATATCTCCACTGAGATTAAGAAAAGCAGTAGCTTAATAAAGTACTTCCTGGTATGGTTACTGTACTGGTAACTCCCAAAAGATTCTGGATTGTGGTGAGGGGAACAGAGAAAAAGCTCATTTAGGACCTGCACTTACGAAGGGGGTAGGCAGCTGTATATCAGGGAGTAAAGCTTCTGAGAATAAAAACAGCCTGGAGCTTGTTAAGGTAATTACACAGGAGAAAGGATAAAGTACTGGGGAACTCCTCAGAAGAATCTGATTTGTGGTGAGGGGAGAGAGATAAAAGCTCATTTAGGAACGACATGAACATGCTGCGTAGGTAGCTGTTTATCAGTAAATATCTCCACTGAGCTTTAGAAAAGCAGTAGCTTAATAAATTAAGTACTTCCTGGTATGGTTAATGTACTGGTAACTCCCCAAAAGAATCTGGATTGTGGTGAGGGAACAGAGAAAAAAGCTCATTTAGGACCTGCAATTACGAAGGGGGTAGGCAGCTGTATATCAGGGAGTAAAGCTTCTCAGAATAAAAACAGCTGCAGCTTGTTAAGGTAATTACACAGGGGAAAGGATAATGTACTGGGAACTCCTCAAAAGAATCTGATTTGTGGTGAGGGAGAGAGATAAAAGCTCATTTAGGAACGACATGAACATGCTGCGTAGGTAGCTGTTTATAAGTAAATATCTCCTCTGAGATTAAGAAAAGCAGTAGCTTAATAAATTAAGTACTTCCTGGTATGGTTACTGTACTGGTAACTCCCCAAAAGAATCTGGATTGTGGTGAGGGAACAGAGAAAAAAGCTCATTTAGGACCTGCACTTACGAAGGGGTAGGCAGCTGTATATCAGGGACTAAACCTTCTGAGAATAAAAACAGCTGGAGCTTGTTAAGGTAATTACAAAGGGGAAAGGATAATGTACTGGAACTCCTCAGAAGAATCTGATTTGTGGTGAGGGGAGAGAGATAAAAGCTCATTTAGGAACGACATGGACATGCTGCGTAGGTAGCTGTTTATCAGTAAATATCTCCACTGAGATTAAGAAAAGCAGTAGCTTAATAAATTAAGTACTTCCTGGTATGGATACTGTACTGGTAACTCCCCAAAAGAATCTGGATTGTGGTGAGGGAACAGAGAAAAAAGCTCATTTAGGACCTGCACTTACGAAGGGGGTAGGCAGCTGTATATCAGGGAGTAAACCTTCTGAGAATAAAAACAGCTGGAGCTTGTTAAGGTAATTACACAGGGAGAAAGGATGAAGTACTGGGAACTCCTCAGAAGAATATGATTTGTGGTGAGGGGAGAGAGATAAAAGCTCATTTAGGAACGACATGAACATGCTGCGTAGGTAGCTGTTTGTCAGTAAATATCTCCACTGAGCTTTAGAAAAGCACTAGCTTAATAAATTAAGTACTTCCTGGTATGGTTACTGTACTGGTAACTCCCCAAAAGAATCTGGATTGTGGTGAGGGAACAGAGAAAAAAGCTCATTTAGGACCTGCACTTACGAAGGGGGTAGGCAGCTGTATATCAGGGAGTAAAGCTTCTGAGAATAAAAACAGCTGCAGCTTGTTAAGGTAATTACACAGGGGAAAGGATAATGTACTGGGAACTCCTCAGAAGAATCTGATTTGTGGTGAGGGGAGAGAGATAAAAGCTCATTTAGGAACGACATGAACATGCTGCGTAGGTAGCTGTTTATCAGTAAATATCTCCACTGAGATAAGAAAAGCAGTAGCTTAATAAATTAAGTACTTCCTGGTATGGTTACTGTACTGGTAACTCCCAAAAGAATCTGGATTGTGGTGAGGGAACAGAGAAAAAAGCTCATTTTAGGACCTGCACTTACGAAGGGGGTAGGCAGCTGTATATCAGGGAGTAAACCTTCTGAGAATAAAAACAGCTGGAGCTTGTTAAGGTAATTACACAGGGGAAAGGAAAATGTACTGGGAACTCCTCAGAAGAATCTGATTTGTGGTGAGGGGAGAGAGATAAAAGCTCATTTAGGAACGACATGAACATGCTGCGTAGGTAGCTGTTTAACAGTAAATATCACCACTGAGATTAAGAAAAGCAGTAGCTTAATAAATTAAGTACTTCCTGGTATGGTTACTGTCCGGTAACTCCCCAAAAGAATCTGGATTGTGGTGAGGGAACAGAGAAAAAAGCTCATTTAGGACCTGCACTTACGAAGGGGGTAGGCAGCTGTATATCAGGGAGTAAACCTTCTGAGAATAAAAACAGCTGGAGCTTGTTAAGGTAATTACACAGGAGAAAGGATAAAGTACTGGGAACTCTGAGAAGAATCTGATTTGTGGTGAGGGGAGAGAGATAAAAGCTCATTTAGGAACGACATGACATGCTGCGTAGTAGCTGTTTATCAGTAAATATCTCCACTGAGCTTTAGAAAAGCAGTAGCTTAATAAATTAAGTACTTCCTGGTATGGTTACTGTACTGGTAACTCCCCAAAAGAATCTGGATTGTGGTGAGGAAACAGAGAAAAAAGCTCATTTAGGACCTGCACTTACGAAGGGGGTAGGCAGCTGTATATCAGGGAGTAAAGCTTCTGAGAATAAAACAGCTGCAGTTTGTTAAGGTAATTACAAAGGGGAAAGGATAATGTACTGGGAACTCCTCAGAAGAATCTGATTTGTGGTGAGGGGAGAGAGATAAAAGCTCATTTAGGAACGACATGAACATGCTGCGTAGGTAGCTGTTTATCAGTAAATATCTCCACTGAGATTAAGAAAAGCAGTAGCTTAATAATTAAGTACTTCCTGGTATGGTTACTGTACTGGTAACTCCCCAAAGAATCTGGATTGTGGTGAGGGAACAGAGAAGAAAGCTCATTTAGGACCTGCACTTACGAAGGGGCTAGGCAGCTGTATATCAGGGAGTAAACCTTCTGAGAATAAAAAGAGCTGGAGATTGTTAAGGTAATTACACAGGGGAAAGGATAATGTACTGGGAACTCCTCAGAAGAATCTGATTTGTGGTGAGGGGAGAGAGATAAAAGCTCATTTAGGAACGACATGAACATGCTGCGTAGGTAGCTGTTTAACAGTAAATATCACCACTGAGATTAAGAAAAGCAGTAGCTTAATAAATTAAGTACTTCCTGGTATGGTTACTGTCCGGTAACTCCCCAAAAGAATCTGGATTGTTGTGAGGGAACAGAGAAAAAAGCTCATTTAGGACCTGCACTTACGAAGGGGGTAGGCAGCTGTATATCAGGGAGTAAACCTTCTGAGAATAAAAGCAGCTGGAGCTTGTTAAGGTAATTACACAGGAGAAAGGATAAAGTACTGGGAACTCCTCAGAAGAATCTGATTTGTGGTGAGGGGAGAGAGATAAAGCTCATTTAGGAACGACATGAACATGCTGCGTAGGTAGCTGTTTATCAGTAAATATCTCCACTGAGCTTTAGAAAAGCAGTAGCTTAATAAATTAAGTACTTCCTGGTATGGTTACTGTACTGGTAACTCCCAAAAGAATCTGGATTGTGGTGAGGGAACAGAGAAAAAAGCTCATTTAGGACCTGCACTTTAGAAGGGGGTAGGCAGCTGTATATCAGGGAGTAAAGCTTCTGAGAATAAAAACAGCTGGAGCTTGTAAAGGTAATTACACAGGGGAAAGGATAATGTACTGGAACTCCTCAGAAGAATCTGATTTGTGGTGAGGGGAGAGAGATAAAAGCTCATTTAGGAACGACATGAACATGCTGCGTAGGTAGCTGTTTATCAGTAAATATCTCCACTGAGATTAAGAAAAGCAGTAGCTTAATAATTAAGTACTTCCTGGTATGGTTACTGTACTGGTAACTCCCCAAAAGATTCTGGGATTGTGGTGAGGGAACAGGGAAAAAAGCTCATTTAGGACCTGCACTTACGAAGGGGGTAGGCAGCTGTATATCAGGGAGTAAACCTTCTGAGAATAAAAACAGCTGGAGCTTGTTAAGGTAATTACACAGGAGAAAGGATAAAGTACTGGGAACTCCTCAGAAGAATCTGATTTGTGGTGAGGGGAGAGAGATAAAAGCTCATTTAGGAACGACATGAACATGCTGCGTAGGTAGCTGTTTATCAGTAAATATCTCCACTGAGCTTTAGAAAAGCAGTAGCTTAATAAATTAAGTACTTCCTGTATGGTTACTGTACTGGTAACTCCCCAAAAGAATCTGGATTGTGGTGAGGGAACAGAGAAAAAAGCTCATTTAGGACCTGCACTTACGAAGGGGGTAGGCAGCTGTATATCAGGGAGTAAAGCTTCTGAGAATAAAAACAGCTGCATCTTGTTAAGGTAATTTACACAGGGGAAAGGATAATGTACTGGGAACTCCTCAGAAGAATCTGATTTGTGGTGAGGGGAGAGAGATAAAAGCTCATTTAGGAACGACATGAACATGCTGCGTAGGTAGCTGTTTATCAGTAAATATCTCCACTGAATTAAGAAAAGCAGTAGCTTAATAAATTAAGTACTTCCTGGTATGGTTACTGTACTGGTAACTCCCCAAAAGAATCTGGATTGTGGTGAGGGAACAGAGAAAAAAGCTCATTTAGGACCTGCACTTACGAAGGGGGTAGGCAGCTGTATATCAGGGAGTAAACCTTCTGAGAATAAAAACAGCTGGAGCTTGTTAAGGTAATTACACAGGAGAAGGATAAAGTACTGGAACTCCTCAGAAGAATCTGATTTGTGGTGAGGGGAGAGAGATAAAAGCTCATATAGGAACGACATGAACATGCTGCGTAGGTAGCTGTTTATCAGTAAATATCTCCACTGAGCTTCAGAAAATCAGTAGCTTAATAAATTAAGTACTTACTTGTATGGTTACTGTACTGGTAACTCCCCCAAAAGAATCTGGATTGTGGTGAGGGAACAGAGAAAAAAGCTCATTTAGGACCTGCACTTACGAAGGGGGTAGGCAGCTGTATATCAGGGAGTAAAGCTTCTGAGAATAAAAACAGCTGGAGCTTGTTAAGGTAATTACACAGGGGAAAGGATAATGTACTGGGAACTCCTCAGAAGAATCTGATTTGTGGTGAGGGGAGAGAGATAAAAGCTCATTTAGGAACGACATGAACATGCTGCGTAGGTAGCTGTTTATCAGTAAATATCTCCACTGAGATTAAGAAAAGCAGTAGCTTAATAAATTAAGTACTTCCTGGTATGGTTAATGTACTGGTAACTCCCCAAAAGAATCTGGATTGTGGTGAGGGAACAGAGAAAAATCTCATTTAGGACCTGCACTGACGAAGGGGGTAGGCAGCTGTATATCAGGGAGTAAAGCTTCTGAGAATAAAACAGCTGGAGCTTGTTAGGTAATTACACTGGGGAAAGGATAATGTACTGGGAACTCCTCAGAAGAATCTGATTTGTGGTGAGGGGAGAGAGATAAAAGCTCATTTAGGAACGACATGAACATGCTGCGTAGGTAGCTGTTTATCAGTAAATATCTCCACTGAGATTAAGAAAAGCAGTAGCTTAATAAATTAAGTACTTCCTGGTATGGTTACTGTACTGGTAACTCCCCAAAAGAATCTGGATTGTGGTGAGGGAACAGAGAAAAAAGCTCATTTAGGACCTGCACTTCCGAAGGGGGTAGGCAGCTGTATATCAGGGAGTAAACCTTCTGAGAATAAAAAACAGCTGGAGCTTGTTAAGGTAATTACACAGGAGAAAGGATAAAGTACTGGGAACTCCTCAGAAGAATCTGATTTGTGGTGAGGGGAGAGAGATAAAAGCTCATTTAGGAACGACATGAACATGCTGGGGAGGTAGCTGTTTATCAGTAAATATCTCCACTGAGCTTTAGAAAAGCAGTAGCTTAATAAATTAAGTACTTCCTGGTATGGTTACTGTACTGGTAACTCCCCAAAAGAATCTGGATTGTGGTGAGGGAACAGAGAAAAAAGCTCATTTAGGACCTGCACTTACGAAGGGGGTAGGCAACTGTATATCAGGGAGTAAAGCTTCTGAGAATAAAAACAGCTGGAGCTTGTTAAGGTAATTACACAGGAGAAAGGATAAAGTACTGGGAACTCCTCAGAAGAATCTGATTTGTGGTGAGGGGAGAGAGATAAAAGCTCATTTAGGAACGACATGAACATGCTGCGTAGGTAGCTGTTTATCAGTAAATATCTCCACTGAGCTTTAGAAAAGCAGTAGCTTAATAAATTAAGTACTTCCTGGTATGGTTACTGTACTGGTAACTCCCCAAAAGAATCTGGATTGTGGTGAGGGAACAGAGAAAAAAGCTCATTTAGGAACCTGCAATTACGAAGGGGGTAGGCAGCTGTATATCAGGGAGTAAAGCCTTCTCAGAATAAAAACAGCTGCAGGCTTGTTAGGTAATTACACAGGGGAAAGGATAATGTACTGGGAACTCCTCAGAAGAATCTGATTTGTGGTGAGGGGAGAGAGATAAAAGCTCATTTAGGAACGACATGAACATGCTGCGTAGGTAGCTGTTTATCAGTAAATATCTCCACTGAGATTAAGAAAAGCAGTAGGCTTAATAAATTAAGTACTTCCTGCTATGGTTACTGTACTGGTAACTCCCCAAAAGAATCTGGATTGTGGTGAGGGAACAGAGGAAAAAAGCTCATTTAGGACCTGCACTTACGAAGGGGGTAGGCAGCTGTATATCAGGAGTAAACCTTCTGAGAATAAAAACAGCTGGAGCTTGTTAAGGTAATACACAGGGGAAAGGATAATGTACTGGGAACTCCTCAGAAGAATCTGATTTGTGGTGAGAGGAGAGAGATAAAAGTTCATTTAGGAACGACATGAATGTGCTGCTTAGGTAGCTGTTTATCAGTAAATATCTCCACTGAGCTTTAGAAAAGCAGTAGCTTAATAAATTAAGTACTTCCTGGTATGGTTACTGTACTGGTAACTCCCCAAAAGAATCTGGATTGTGGTGAGGGAACAGAGAAAAAAGCTCATTTAGGACCTGCACTTACGAAGGGGGTAGGCAGCTGAATATCAGGTAGTAAACCTTCTGAGAATAAAAAACAGCTGGAGCTTGTTAAGGTAATTACACAGGAGAAAGGATAAAGTCTGGGAACTCCTCAGAAGAATCTGATTTGTGGTGAGGGGGAGAGAGATAAAAGCTCATTTAGGAACGACATGAACATGCTGCGTAGGTAGCTGTTTTTCAGTAAATATCTCCACTGAGCTTTAGAAAAGCAGTAGCTTAATAAATTAAGTACTTCCTGGTATGGTTACTGTACTGGTAACTCCCCAAAAGAATCTGGATTGTGGTGAGGGAACAGAGAAAAAAGCTCATTTAGGACCTGCACTTACGAAGGGGGTAGGCAGCTGTATATCAGGGAGTAAAGCTTCTGAGAATAAAAACAGCTGCAGCTTGTTAAGGTAATTACACAGGGGAAAGGATAATGTACTGGGAACTCCTCAGAAGAATCTGATTTGTGGTGAGGGGAGAGAGATAAAAGCTCATTTAGGAACGACATGAACATGCTGCGTAGGTAGCTGTTTATAAGTAAATATCTCCTCTGAGATTAAGAAAAGCAGTAGCTTAATAAATTAAGTACTTCCTGGTATGGTTACTGTACTGGTAACTCCCCCAAAAGGATCTGGATTGTGGTGAGGGAACAGAGAAAAAAAGCTCATTTAGGACCTGCACTTACGAAGGGGGTAGGCAGCTGTATATCAGGGACTAAACCTTCTGAGAATAAAAACAGCTGGAGCTTGTTAAGGTAATTACAAAGGGGAAAGGATAATGTACTGGGAACTCCTCAGAAGAATCTGATTTGTGGTGAGGGGAGAAGAGATAAAAGCTCATTTAGGAACGACATGGACATGCTGCGTAGGTAGGTAGCTGTTTATCAGTAAATATCTCCACTGAGATTAAGAAAAGCAGTAGCTTAATAAATTAAGTACTTCCTGGTATGGATACTGTACTGGTAACTCCCCAAAAGAATCTGGATTGTGGTGAGGGAACAGAGAAAAAAGCTCATTTAGGACCTGCACTTACGAAGGGGGTAGGCAGCTGTATATCAGGGAGTAAACCTTCTGAGAATAAAAACAGCTGGAGCTTGTTAAGGTAATTACACAGGAGAAAGGATGAAGTACTGGGAACTCCTCAGAAGAATATGATTTGTGGTGAGGGGGAGAGAGATAAAAGCTCATTTAGGAACGACATGAACATGCTGCGTAGGTAGCTGTTTGTCAGTAAATATCTCCACTGAGCTTTAGAAAAGACACTAGCTTAATAAATTAAGTACTTCCTGGTATGGTTACTGTACTGGTAACTCCCCAAAAGAATCTGGATTGTGGTGAGGGAACAGAGAAAAAAGCTCATTTAGGACCTGCACTTACGAAGGGGGTAGGCAGCTGTATATCAGGGAGTAAAGCTTCTGAGAATAAAAACAGCTGGAGCTTGTTAAGGTAATTACACAGGGGAAAGGATAATGTACTGGGAACTCCTCAGAAGAATCTGATTTGTGGTGAGGGGAGAGAGATAAAAGCTCATTTAGGAACGACATGAACATGCTGCGTAGGTAGCTGTTTATCAGTAAATATCTCCACTGAGATTAAGAAAAGCAGTAGCTTAATAAATTAAGTACTTCCTGGTATGGTTACTGTACTGGTAACTCCCCAAAAGAATCTGGATTGTGGTGAGGGAACAGAGAAAAAAGCTCATTTAGGACCTGCACTTACGAAGGGGGTAGGCAGCTGTATATCAGGGAGTAAACCTTCTGAGAATAAAAACAGCTGGAGCTTGTTAAGGTAATTACACAGGGGAAAGGAAAATGTACTGGGAACTCCTCGAAGAATCTGATTTGTGGTGAGGGGAGAGAGATAAAAGCTCATTTAGGAACGACATGAACATGCTGCGTAGGTAGCTGTTTAACAGTAAATATCACCACTGAGATTAAGAAAAGCAGTAGCTTAATAAATTAAGTACTTCCTGGTATGGTTACTGTCCGGTAACTCCCCAAAAGAATCTGGATTGTGGTGAGGGAACAGAGAAAAAAGCTCATTTAGGACCTGCACTTACGAAGGGGGTAGGCAGCTGTATATCAGGGAGTAAACCTTCTGAGAATAAAAACAGCTGGAGCTTGTTAAGGTAATTACACAGGAGAAAGGATAAAGTACTGGAACTCCTGAGAAGAATCTGATTTGTGGTGAGGGGAGAGAGATAAAAGCTCATTTAGGAACGACATGAACATGCTGCGTAGGTAGCTGTTTATCAGTAAATATCTCCACTGAGCTTTAGAAAAGCAGTAGCTTAATAAATTAAGTACTTCCTGGTATGGTTTACTGTACTGGTAACTCCCCAAAAGAATCTGGATTGTGGTGAGGAAACAGAGAAAAAAGCTCATTTAGGACCTGCACTTACGAAGGGGGTAGGCAGCTGTATATCAGGGAGTAAAGCTTCTGAGAATAAAAACAGCTGCAGTTTGTTAAGGTAATTACAAAGGGGAAAGGGATAATGTACTGGGAACTCCTCAGAAGAATCTGATTTGTGGTGAGGGGAGAGAGATAAAAGCTCATTTAGGAACGGACATGAACATGCTGCGTAGGTAGCTGTTTATCAGTAAATATCTCCACTGAGATTAAGAAAAGCAGTAGCTTAATAAATTAAGTACTTCCTGGTATGGTTACTGTACTGGTAACTCCCAAAAGAATCTGGATTGTGGTGAGGGAACAGAGAAGAAAGCTCATTTAGGACCTGCACTTACGAAGGGGTAGGCAGCTGTATATCAGGGAGTAAACCTTCTGAGAATAAAAAGAGCTGGAGATTGTTAAGGTAATTACACAGGGGAAAGGATAATGTACTGGGAACTCCTCAGAAGAATCTGATTTGTGGTGAGGGGAGAGAGATAAAAGCTCATTTAGGAACGACATGAACATGCTGCGTAGGTAGCTGTTTAACAGTAAATATCACCACTGAGATTAAGAAAAGCAGTAGCTTAATAAATTAAGTACTTCCTGGTATGGTTACTGTCCGGTAACTCCCCAAAAGAATCTGGATTGTTGTGAGGGAACAGAGAAAAAAGCTCATTTAGGACCTGCACTTACGAAGGGGGTAGGCAGCTGTATATCAGGGAGTAAACCTTCTGAGAATAAAAGCAGCTGGAGCTTGTTAAGGTAATTACACAGGAGAAAGGATAAAGTACTGGGAACTCCTCAGAAGAATCTGATTTGTGGTGAGGGAGAGAGATAAAAGCTCATTTAGGAACGACATGAACATGCTGCGTAGTAGCTGTTTATCAGTAAATATCTCCACTGAGCTTTAGAAAAGCAGTAGCTTAATAAATTAAGTACTTCCTGGTATGGTTACTGTACTGGTAACTCCCCAAAAGAATCTGGATTGTGGTGAGGGAACAGAGAAAAAAGCTCATTTAGGACCTGCACTTTAGAAGGGGTAGGCAGCTGTATATCAGGGAGTAAAGCTTCTGAGAATAAAAACAGCTGGAGCTTGTAAAGGTAATTACACAGGGGAAAGGATAATGTACTGGGAACTCTCAGAAGAATCTGATTTGTGGTGAGGGGAGAGAGATAAAAGCTCATTTAGGAACGACATGAACATGCTGCGTAGGTAGCTGTTTATCAGTAAATATCTCCACTGAGATTAAGAAAAGCAGTAGCTTAATAAATTAAGTACTTCCTGGTATGGTTACTGTACTGGTAACTCCCCAAAAGATTCTGGATTGTGGTGAGGGAACAGGGAAAAAAAGCTCATTTAGGACCTGCACTTACGAAGGGGGTAGGCAGCTGTATATCAGGGAGTAAACCTTCTGAGAATAAAAACAGCTGGAGCTTGTCAAGGTAATTACACAGGAGAAAGGATAAAGTACTGGGAACTCCTCAGAAGAATCTGATTTGTGGTGAGGGGAGAGAGATAAAAGCTCATTAGGAACGACATGAACATGCTGCGTAGGTAGCTGTTTATCAGTAAATATCTCCACTGAGCTTTAGAAAAGCAGTAGCTTAATAAATTAAGTACTTCCTGGTATGGTTACTGTACTGGTAACTCCCAAAAGAATCTGGATTGTGGTGAGGGAACAGAGAAAAAAGCTCATTTAGGACCTGCACTTACGAAGGGGGTAGGCAGCTGTATATCAGGGAGTAAAGCTTCTGAGAATAAAAACAGCTGCATCTTGTTAAGGTAATTACACAGGGGAAAGGATAATGTACTGGGAACTCCTCAGAAGAATCTGATTTGTGGTGAGGGGAGAGAGATAAAAGCTCATTTAGGAACGACATGAACATGCTGCGTAGGTAGCTGTTTTATCAGTAAATATCTCCACTGAGATTAAGAAAAGCAGTAGCTTAATAAATTAAGTACTTCCTGGTATGGTTACTGTACTGGTAACTCCCAAAAGAATCTGATTGTGGTGAGGGAACAGAGAAAAAAGCTCATTTAGGACCTGCACTTACGAAGGGGGGTAGGCAGCTGTATATCAGGGAGTAAACCTTCTGAGAATAAAAACAGCTGGAGCTTGTTAAGGTAATTACACAGGAGAAAGGATAAAGTACTGGGAACTCCTCAGAAGAATCTGATTTGTGGTGAGGGGAGAGAGATAAAAGCTCATATAGGAACGACATGAACATGCTGCGTAGGTAGCTGTTTATCAGTAAATATCTCCACTGAGCTTCAGAAAATCAGTAGCTTAATAAATTAAGTACTTACTTGTATGGTTACTGTACTGGTAACTCCCAAAAGAATCTGGATTGTGGTGAGGAACAGAGAAAAAAGCTCATTTAGGACCTGCACTTACGAAGGGGGTAGGCAGCTGTATATCAGGGAGTAAAGCTTCTGAGAATAAAAACAGCTGGAGCTTGTTAAGGTAATTACACAGGGGAAAGGATAATGTACTGGGAACTCCTCAGAAGAATCTGATTGTGGTGAGGGGAGAGAGATAAAAGCTCATTTAGGAACGACATGAACATGCTGCGTAGGTAGCTGTTTATCAGTAAATATCTCCACTGAGATTAAGAAAAGCAGTAGCTTAATAAATTAAGTACTTCCTGGTATGGTTAATGTACTGGTAACTCCCAAAAGAATCTGGATTGTGGTGAGGGAACAGAGAAAAATCTCATTTAGGACCTGCACTGACGAAGGGGTAGGCAGCTGTATATCTGGGAGTAAAGCTTCTGAGAATAAAAACAGCTGCAGTTTGTTAAGGTAATTACACTGGGGAAAGGATAATGTACTGGGAACTCCTCAGAAGAATCTGATTTGTGGTGAGGGGAGAGAGATAAAAGCTCATTTAGGAACGACATGAACATGCTGCGTAGGTAGCTGTTTATCAGTAAATATCTCCACTGAGATTAAGAAAAGCAGTAGCTTAATAAATTAAGTACTTCCTGGTATGGTTACTGTACTGGTAACTCCCCCAAAGAATCTGGATTGTGGTGAGGGAACAGAGAAAAAAGCTCAATTAGGACCTGCACCTTCCGAAGGGGGTAGGCAGCTGTATATCAGGGAGTAAACCTTCTGAGAATAAAAACAGCTGGAGCTTGTTAAGGTAATTACACAGGAGAAAGGATAAAGTACTGGGAACTCCTCAGAAGAATCTGATTTGTGGTGAGGGGAGAGAGAATAAAAGCTCATTTAGGAACGACATGAACATGCTGGGGAGGTAGCTGTTTATCAGTAAATATCTCCACTGAGCTTTAGAAAAGCAGTAGCTTAATAAATTAAGTACTTCCTGGTATGGTTACTGTACTGGTAACTCCCCAAAAGAATCTGGATTGTGGTGAGGGAACAGAGAAAAAAGCTCATTTAGGACCTGCACTTACGAAGGGGTAGGCAGCTGTATATCAGGGAGTAAACCTTCTGAGAATAAAAACAGCTGGAGCTTGTTAAGGTAATTACACAGGGGAAAGGATAATGTACTGGGAACTCCTCAGAAAGAATCTGATTTGTGGTGAGGGGAGAGAGATAAAAGCTCATTTAGGAACGACATGAAACATGCTACTTAGGTAGGTGTTTATCAGTAAATATCTCCACTGAGATTAAGAAAGCAGTAGGTTAATAAATTAAGTACTTCCTGGTATGGTTACTGTACTGGTAACACCCCAAAAGAATCTGGATTGTGGTGATGGAACAGAGAAAAAGCTCATTTAGGACCTGCACTTACGAAGGGGGTAGGCAGCTGTATATCAGGGAGTAAACTTCTGAGAATAAAAACAGCTGGAGCTTGTTTAGGTAATTACACTGGGGAAAGGATAATGTACTGGGATCTCCACATAAGAATCTGATTTGTGTTGAGGGGAGAGAGATAAAAGCTCATTTAGGAACGAAATGTACGTGCTGCGTAGGTAGCTGTTTATCAGTAAATATCTCCACTGAGATTAAGAAAAGCAGTAGCTTAATAAATTAAGTACTTCCTGGTATGGTTACTGTACTGGTAACACCCCAAAAGAATCTGGATTGTGGTGAGGGAACAGAGAAAAAAGCTCATTTAGGACCTGCACTTACGAAGGGGGGTAGGCAGCTGTATATCAGGGAGTAAAACTTCTGAGAATAAAAACAGCTGGAGCTTGTTAAAGTAATTACACAGGGGAAAGGATAATGTACTGGGAACTCCTCAGAAGAATCTGATTTGTGGTGAGGGGAGAGAGGAGATAAAAGCTCATTTAGGAACGACATGAACGTGCTGCGTAGGGTAGCTGTTTATCAGTAAATATCTCCACTGAGATTAAGGAAAAGCAGTAGCTTAATAAATTAAGTACTTCCTGGTATGGTTACTGTACTGGTAACTCCCCAAAAGAATCTGGATTGTGGTGAGGGAACAGAGAAAAAAGCTCATTTAGGACCTGCACTTACGAAGGGGGTAGGCAGCTGTATATCAGGGAGTAAACCTTCTGAGAATAAAAACACCTGGAGCTTGTTAAGGTAATTACACAGGAGAAAGGATAAAGTACTGGGAACTCCTCAGAAGAATCTGATTTGTGGTGAGGGGAGAGAGATAAAAGCTCATTTAGGAACGACATGAACATGCTGCGTAGGTAGCTGTTTATCAGTAAATATCTCCACTGAGCTTTAGAAAAGCAGTAGCTTAATAAATTAAGTACTTCCTGGTATGGTTACTGTACTGGTAACTCCCCAAAAGAATCTGGATTGTGGTGAGGGAACAGAGAAAAAAGCTCATTTAGGACCTGCACTTTAGAAGGGGGTAGGCAGCTGTATATCAGGGAGTAAAGCTTCTGAGAATAAAAACAGCTGGAGCTTGTTAAGGTAATTACACAGGGGAAAGGATAATGTACTGGGAACTCCTCAGAAGAATCTGATTTGTGGTGAGGGGAGAGAGATAAAAGCTCATTTAGGAACGACATGAACATGCTGCGTAGGTAGCTGTTTATCAGTAAATATCTCCACTGAGATTAAGAAAAGCAGTAGCTTAATAAATTAAGTACTTCCTGGTATGGTTACTGTACTGGTAACTCCCCAAAAGATTCTGGATTGTGGTGAGGGAACAGGGAAAAAAGCTCATTTAGGACCTGCACTTACGAAGGGGGTAGGCAGCTGTATATCAGGGAGTAAACCTTCTGAGAATAAAAACAGCTGGAGCTTGTTAAGGTAATTACACAGGAGAAAGGATAAAGTACTGGGAACTCCTCAGAAGAATCTGATTTGTGGTGAGGGGAGAGAGATAAAAGCTCATTTAGGAACGACATGAACATGCTGCGTAGGTAGCTGTTTATCAGTAAATATCTCCACTGAGCTTTAGAAAAGCAGTAGCTTAATAAATTAAGTACTTCCTGGTATGGTTACTGTACTGGTAACTCCCCAAAAGAATCTGGATTGTGGTGAGGGAACAGAGAAAAAAGCTCATTTAGGACCTGCACTTACGAAGGGGGGTAGGCAGCTGTATATCAGGGAGTAAAGCTTCTGAGAATAAAAACAGCTGCATCTTGTTAAGGTAATTACACAGGGGAAAGGATAATGTACTGGGAACTCCTCAGAAGAATCTGATTTGTGGTGAGGGGAGAGAGATAAAAGCTCATTTAGGAACGACATGAACATGCTGCGTAGGTAGCTGTTTATCAGTAAATATCTCCACTGAGATTAAGAAAAGCAGTAGCTTAATAAATTAAGTACTTCCTGGTATGGTTACTGTACTGGTAACTCCCCAAAAAGAATCTGGATTGTGGTGAGGGAACAGAGAAAAAAGCTCATTTAGGACCTGCACTTATGAAGGGGGTAGGCAGCTGTATATCAGGGACTAAACCTTCTGAGAATAAAAACAGCTGGAGCTTGTTAAGGTAATTACACAGGAGAAAGGATAAAGTACTGGGAACTCCTCAGAAGAATCTGATTTGTGGTGAGGGGAGAGAGATAAAAGCTCATTTAGGAACGACATGAACATGCTGCGTAGGTAGCTGTTTATCAGTAAATATCTCCACTGAGCTTTAGAAAAGCAGTAGCTTAATAAATTAAGTACTTCCTGGTATGGTTACTGTACTGGTAACTCCCCAAAAGAATCTGGATTGTGGTGAGGGAACAGAGAAAAAAGCTCATTTAGGACCTGCACTTACGAAGGGGGTAGGCAGCTGTATATCAGGGAGTAAAGCTTCTGAGAATAAAACAGCTGCAGCTTGTTAAGGTAATAACACAGGGGAAAGGATAATGTACTGGGAACTCCTCAGAAGAATCTGATTTGTGGTGAGGGGAGAGAGATAAAAGCTCATTTAGGAACGACATGAACATGCTGCGTAGGTAGCTGTTTATCAATAAATATCTCCACTGAGCTTTAGAAAAGCAGTAGCTTAATAAATTAAGTACTTCCTGGTATGGTTACTGTACTGGTAACTCCCCAAAAGAATCTGGATTGTGGTGAGGGAACAGAGAAAAAAGCTCATTTAGGACCCTGCACTTACGAAGGGGTAGGCAGCTGTATATCAGGGAGTAAACCTTCTGAGAATAAAAACAGCTGGAGCTTGTTAAGGTAATTACACAGGGGAAAGGATAATGTACTGGGAACTCCTCAGAAGAATCTGATTTGTGGTGAGGGGAGAGAGATAAAAGCTCATTTAGGAACGACATGAACATGCTGCGTAGTTAGCTGTATATCAGTAAATATCTCCACTGAGATTAAGAAAAGCAGTAGCTTAATAAATTAAGTACTTCCTGGTATGGTTACTGTACTGGTAACTCCCCAAAAGAATCTGGATTGTGGTGAGGGAACAGAGAAAAAAAGCTCATTTAGGACCTGCACTTACGAAGGGGGTAGGCAGCTATATATCAGGGAGTAAACCTTCTGAGAATAAAAACAGCTGGAGCTTGTTAAGGTAATTACACAGGGGAAAGGATAATGTACTGGGAACTCCTCAGAAGAATCTCATTTGTGGTGAGGGGAGAGAGATAAAAGCTCATTTAGGAACGACATGAACATGCTGCGTAGGTAGCTGTTTATCAGTAAATATCTCCACTGAGATTAAGAAAAGCAGTAGCTTAATTAATTAAGTACTTCCTGGTATGGTTACTGTACTGGTAACTCCCCAAAAGAATCTGGATTGTGGTGAGGGAACAGAGAAAAAAGCTCATTTAGGACCTGCACTTACGAAGGGGGGTAGGCAGCTGTATATCAGGGAGTAAACCTTCTGTGAATAAAAACAGCTGGAGCTTGTTAAGGTAATTACACAGGAGAAAGGATAAAGTACTGGGAACTCCTCAGAAGAATCTGATTTGTGGTGAGGGGAGAGATAAAAGCTCATTTAGGAACGACATGAACATGCTGCGTAGGTAGCTGTTTATCAGTAAATATCTCCACTGAGCTTTAGAAAAGCAGTAGCTTAATAAATTAAGTACTTCCTGGTATGGTTACTGTACTGGTAACTCCCCAAAAGAATCTGGATTGTGGTGAGGGAACAGAGAAAAAAGCTCATTTAGGACCTGCACTTACTAAGGGGGTAGGCAGCTGTATATCAGGGAGTAAAGCTTCTGAGAATAAAAACAGCTGCAGCTTGTTAAGGTAAGTACACAGGGGAAAGGATAATGTACTGGGAACTCCTCAGAAGAATCTGATTTGTGGTGAGGGGAGAGAGATAAAAGCTCATTTAGGAACGACATGAACATGCTGCGTAGGTAGCTGTTTATCAGTAAATATCTCCACTGAGATTAAGAAAAGCAGTAGCTTAATAAATTAAGTACTTCCTGGTATGGTTACTGTACTGGTAACTCCCAAAAGAATCTGGATTGTGGTGAGGGAACAGAGAAAAAAGCTCATTTAGGACCTGCACTTACGAAGGGGGTAGGCAGCTGTATATCAGGGACTAAACCTTCTGAGAATAAAAACAGCTGGAGCTTGTTAAGGTAATTACACAGGAGAAAGGATAATGTACTGGGAACTCCTCAGAAGAATCTGATTTGTGGTGAGGGGAGAGAGATAAAAGCTCATTTAGGATCGACATGAACATGCTACTTAGGTAGCTGTTTATCAGTAAATATCTCCACTGAGATTAAGAAAAGCAGTAGGTTAATAAATTAAGTACTTCCTGGTATGGTTACTGTACTGGTAACTCCCCAAAAGATTCTGGATTGTGGTGAGGGAACAGAGAAAAAAGCTCATTTAGGACCTGCACTTACGAAGGGGGTAGGCAGCTGTATATCAGGGAGTAAAACCTTCTGAGAATAAAAACAGCTGGAGCTTGTTAAGGTAATTACACAGGGGAAAGGATAATCTACTGGGAACTCCTCAGAAGAATCTGATTTGTGGTGAGGGGAGAGAGATAAAAGCTCATTTAGGAACGACATGAACATGCTGCGTAGGTAGCTGTTTATCAGTAAATATCTCCACTGAGATTAAGAAAAGCAGTAGCTTAATAAATTAAGTACTTCCTGGTATGGTTACTGTACTGGTAACTCCCCAAAAGAATCTGGATTGTGGTGAGGGAACAGAGAAAAAAGCTCATTTAGGACCTGCACTTATGAAGGGAGTAGGCAGCTGTAATATCAGGGACTAAACCTTCTGAGAATAAAAACAGCTGGAGCTTGTTAAGGTAATTACACAGGAGAAAGGATAAAGTACTGGGAACTCCTCAGAAGAATCTGATTTGTGGTGAGGGGAGAGAGATAAAAGCTCATTTAGGAACGACATGAACATGCTGCGTAGGTAGCTGTTTATCAGTAAATATCTCCACTGAGCTTTAGAAAAGCAGTAGCTTAATAAATTAAGTACTTCCTGGTATGGTTACTGTACTGGTAACTCCCCAAAAGAATCTGGATTGTGGTGAGGGAACAGAGAAAAAAGCTCATTTAGGACCTGCACTTACGAAGGGGGTAGGCAGCTGTATATCAGGGAGTAAAGCTTCTGAGAATAAAAACAGCTGCAGCTTGTTAAGGTAATAACACAGGGGAAAGGATAATGTACTGGGAACTCCTCAGAAGAATCTGATTTGTGGTGAGGGGAGAGAGATAAAAGCTCATTTAGGAACGACATGAACATGCTGCGTAGGTAGCTGTTTATCAGTAAATATCTCCACTGAGATTAAGAAAAGCAGTAGCTTAATAAATTAAGTACTTCCTGGTATGGTTACTGTACTGGTAACTCCCCAAAAGAATCTGGATTGTGGTGAGGGAACAGAGAAAAAAGCTCATTTAGGACCTGCACTTACGAAGGGGGTAGGCAGCTGTATATCAGGGACTAAACCTTCTGAGAATAAAAACAGCTGCAGCTTGTTAAGGTAATTACACAGGGGAAAGGATAATGTACTGGGAACTCCTCAGAAGAATCTGATTTGTGGTGAGGGGAGAGAGATAAAAGCTCATTTAGGAACGACATGAACATGCTACTTAGGTAGCTGTTTATCAGTAAATATCTCCACTGAGATTAAGAAAAGCAGTAGGTTAATAAATTAAGTACTTCCTGGTATGGTTACTGTACTGGTAACTCCCAAAAGATTCTGGATTGTGGTGAGGAACAGAGAAAAAAGCTCATTTAGGACCTGCACTTACGAAGGGGGTAGGCAGCTGTATATCAGGGAGTAAACCTTCTGAGAATAAAAGCAGCTAGAGCTTGTTAAGGTAATTACACAGGGGAAAGGATAATGTACTGGGAACTCGTCAGAAGAATCTGATTCGTGGTGAGGGGAGAGAGATAAAAGCTCATTTAGGAACGACATGAACATGCTGCGTAGGTAGCTGTTTATCAGTAAATATCTCCACTGAGATTAAGAAAAGCAGTAGCTTAATAAATTAAGTACTTCCTGGTATGGTTACTGTACTGGTAACTCCCCAAAAGAATCTGGATTGTGGTGAGGGAACAGAGAAAAAAGCTCATTTAGGACCTGCACTTACGAAGGGGGTAGGCAGCTGTATATCAGGGAGTAAACCTTCTGAGAATAAAAAAAGCTGGAGCTTGTTAAGGTAATTACACAGGAGAAAGGATAAAGTACTGGGAACTCCTCAGAAGAATCTGATTTGTGGTGAGGGGAGAGAGATAAAAGCTCATTTAGGAACGACATGAACATGCTGCGTAGGTAGCTGTTTATCAGTAAATATCTCCACTGAGCTTTAGAAAAGCAGAAGCTTAATAAATTAAGTACTTCCTGGTATGGTTACTGTACTGGTAACTCCCCAAAAGAATCTGGATTGTGGTGAGGGAACAGAGAAAAAAGCTCATTTAGGACCTGCACTTACGAAGGGGGTAGGCAGCTGTATATCAGGGAGTAAAGCTTCTGAGAATAAAAACAGCTGCAGCTTGTTAAGGTAATTACACAGGGGAAAGGATAATGTACTGGGAACTCCTCAGAAGAATCTGATTTGTGGTGAGGGGAGAGAGATAAAAGCTCATTTAGGAACGACATGAACATGCTGCGTAGGTAGCTGTTTATCAATAATATCTCCACTGAGCTTTAGAAAAGCAGTAGCTTAATAAATTAAGTACTTCCTGGTATGGTTACTGTACTGGTAACTCCCAAAAGAATCTGGATTGTGGTGAGGGAACAGAGAAAAAAGCTCATTTAGGACCTGCACTTACGAAGGGGGTAGGCAGCTGTATATCAGGGAGTAAACCTTCTGAGAATAAAAACAGCTGGAGCTTGTTAAGGTAATTACACAGGGGAAAGGATAATGTACTGGGAACTCCTCAGAAGAATCTGATTTGTGGTGAGGGGAGAGAGATAAAAGCTCATTTAGGAACGACATGAACATGCTGCGTAGGTAGCTGTATATCAGTAAATATCTCCACTGAGATTAAGAAAAGCAGTAGCTTAATGAATTAAGTACTTCCTGGTATGGTTACTGTACTGGTAACTCCCCAAAAGAATCTGGATTGTGGTGAGGGAACAGAGAAAAAAGCTCATTTAGGACCTGCACTTACGAAGGGGGTAGGCAGCTGTATATCAGGGAGGTAAACCTTCTGAGAATAAAAAACAGCTGGAGCTTGATAAGGTAATTACACAGGGGAAAGGATAATGTACTGGGAACTCCTCAGAAGAATCTGATTTGTGGTGAGGGGGAGGGAGATAAAAGCTCATTTAGGAACGACATGTACATGCTGCGTAGGTAGCTGTTTATCAGTAAATATCTCCACTGAGATTAAGAAAAGCAGTAGCTTAATAAATTAAGTACTTCCTGGTATGGTTACTGTACTGGTAACTCCCAAAAGAATCTGGATTGTGGTGAGGGAACAGAGAAAAAAGCTCATTTAGGACCTGCACTTACGAAGGGGGTAGGCAGCTGTATATCAGGGAGTAAAGCTTCTGAGAATAAAAACAGCTGCAGCTTGTTAAGGTAATTACACAGGGGAAAGGATAATGTACTGGGAACTCCTCAGAAGAATCTGATTTGTGGTGAGGGGAGAGAGATAAAAGCTCATTTAGGAACGACATGAACATGCTGCGTAGGTAGCTGTTTATCAGTAAATATCTCCACTGAGATTAAGAAAAGCAGTAGCTTAATAAATTAAGTACTTCCTGGTATGGTTACTGTACTGGTAACTCCCCAAAAGAATCTGGATTGTGGTGAGGGAACAGAGAAAAAAGCTCATTTAGGACCTGCACTTACGAAGGGGGTAGGCAGCTGTATATCAGGGAGTAAACCTTCTGAGAATAAAAACAGCTGGAGCTTGTTAAGGTAATTACACAGGGGAAAGGATAATGTACTGGAACTCCTCAGAAGAATCTGATTTGTGGTGAGGGGAGAGAGATAAAAGCTCATTTAGGAACGACATGAACATGCTGCGTAGGTAGCTGTTTATCAGTAAATATCTCCACTGAGAGTAAGCAAAGCAGTAGCTTAATAAATTAAGTACTTCCTGGTATGGTTACTGTACTGGTAACTCCCCAAAAGAATCTGGATTGTGGTGAGGGAAGAGAGAAAAAGCTCATTTAGGACCTGCACTTACGAAGGGGGTAGCAGCTGTATATCAGGGAGTAAACCTTCTGAGAATAAAAACAGCTGGAGCTTGTTAAGGTAATTACACAGGGGAAAGGATAATGTACTGGGAACTCCTCAGAAGAATCTGATTTGTGGTGAGGGGAGAGAGATAAAAGCTCATTTATGAACGACATGAACATGCTGCGTAGGTAGCTGTTTATCAGTAAATATCCCCACTGAGAGTAAGCAAAGCAGTAGCTTAATAAATTAAGTACTTCCTGGTATGATTACTGTACTGGTAACTCCCCAAAAGAATCTGGATTGTGGTGAGGGAACAGAGAAAAAAGCTCATTTAGGACCTGCACTTACGAAGGGGTAGGCAGCTGTATATCAGGGAGTAAACCTTCTGAGAATAAAAACAGCTGCAGCTTGTTAAGGTAATTACACAGGGGAAAGGAAAATGTACTGGGAACTCCTCAGAAGAATCTGATTTGTGGTGAGGGGAGAGAGATAAAAGCTCATTTAGGAACGACATGAACATGCTGCGTAGGTAGCTGTTTATCAGTAAATATCTCCACTGAGATTAAGAAAAGCAGTAGCTTAATAAATTAAGTACTTCTGGTATGGTTACTGTACTGGTAACTCCCCAAAAGAATCTGGATTGTGGTGAGGGAACAGAGAAAAAAGCTCATTTAGGACCTGCACTTACGAAGGGGGTAGGCAGCTGTATATCAGGGACTAAACCTTCTGAGAATAAAAACAGCTGGAGCTTGTTAAGGTAATTACACAGGAGAAAGGATAAAGTACTGGGGAACTCCTCAGAAGAATCTGATTTGTGGTGAGGGGAGAGAGATAAAAGCTCATTTAAGAACGACATGAACGTGCTGCGTAGGTAGCTGTTTATCAGTAAATATCTCCACTGAGCTTTAGAAAAGCAGTAGCTTAATAAATTAAGTACTTCCTGGTATGGTTACTGTACTGGTAACTCCCCAAATGAA